>NC_057861.1:356341952-356641952 GCF_019393635.1 Dromiciops gliroides | reverse complement strand
TTCCCCTCTACTCCATAAGCTTTATCTTGTTTCTTTTATGTGAGCTACTTTTCTTTAGTCCACTTCTCCTTTTCCCTTCCTTCCAGTACATTCCTCTTACCTCTTAACCTTATTTTAAAGATGTCATCATGGTTCACCTAGGTGAGACAGTGGACAAAGTTTATACAAAAAATAAATGCTTTACAGATATCATCCCTTCATATGCAACTCACACCTGTGCCCTCTAAGTTTATTCCTTTCAGCTAATACTGAGAAAGTTATTATGACTTAGATTAACCTTTTAATACCCCTCATGATTTATTTTTCCTGTTTACCTTTTTATGCTTCTCTAGAGTCTTATATTTGCAAGTCAAATTTTCTATTCAGTTCAGTTCTTTTCATCACAAATGCCTGAAAGTTCTCTTTTTCACTGAAGTCCCCATTTTTCCCTTGAAAGATTATACAGAGTTTTGCTGGGTAGGTGATTTTTGGTAGTAGTCCCAGTTCCTTTGCACTCCAGATGATCATATTACATGCCCGCTGGTCCTTTAATGTAGAACAGAGAGGAGCAAACACAAGCCCCAGACCCAGAAAAGCAAGAGCAATCTTGGGAGCCACTAAATCAGCAGAAGGGGCAGCAACTGCTTGTGGAACTAATCCTACAGGGGGTAAGGGGATCAAAAAACTGGCCAGAAGGAGATTACAGGTATCTCTTTGCTAGCACTGAGGCAGGATTTTCTTTTTTTTCCCATACTCAGACTAAGATCACAGTCTTGGGTAGTGGTCTGAGGCTAGGGAGAAGCAGTAACACAACAGAGCTTACAGCCACAGTGAAGCAGCACATTCCTCATGGTTCCAGGGCATAAAAACAGGCTTGAGGTTGCTTTCAGACCAGAGCACAAGCCAGAAAAGTAGTAAACATACCTCTCCTTAAATCATACCACCTTGGAAGAAGACAAAACTTATGAATCCCTAGAAGTATCTCTGAGAACAGCTGCATAAACCTCCTGAAGCTTGGTACAGTATAACCTTCACCCTGAAAACAGTACCTCATGTTAACAAAGAGTTGAAAGTCAAGAAATAGGCTGCTGACCCTAGAATGTTTCTATGGTGATTAGGAAGATCAAAATACACCCTCAGAAGAAGATAACAAAGTCAAAGCTCCTACATCTAAAGCTTCAAAGAAAAAACAAGAATTATTGTCAGGCCATGGAAGTGCTCAAAAAAGGTCTTTGAAAATAAAATAAGAGAGGCAGAGGAAAAATGGAAAGAGAAATGAGGTTAATGCAAGAAAATAATGAAAAAAAAGTCAACAGCTTATTAAAGGAGACATTAAAAATACTGAAGAAAATAACACCTTAAAGACCAGACTAGGCCAAATGGCAAAAGAGGTAAAAAAAATCCAGTGAGGGTCTGGTTTGTGCTCTTACAGCCATTGCAGTACATTGAGCTCCAAAGAGAAAGTGCCAAGGCAAGTAAGAGCCAGATGAGCACTGTGCTATTCTGTGCTGTGGCTAAGAGAAAGGAATAAAAAATGGTTATTGGTGATCCTAAGAAGCTGACATATTAAATGTCTTTATACACTTTGTGCAAACTTGCTGAGAGGAACGCAAGAAGAAGCACCCTGATACTTCTGTCAACTCAGAATTTTCTAAAAAAAAATGCCCAGAAAGGTGGACGACAATGTCTGCTAAAGAGAAAGGAAAATATGAGGACATGGCAAAAGCTGATAATGTTCATTATGAAAGGGAAATTAAAACCTATATACTACCTAAAGGAGAAACCAAAAAAGTTGTTTAATGGCCCCAATGCAACAAAGCAGCCTCCTTAAGCATTTTTCTTATTCTGTTCTGAATATCATCCAAAAATCAAAGGGGTGCATCCTGGTCTTTCTATTGGAGATGTGGCAAAAAATTGGGAGAAATGTAGAATAATACTGCTGCATATCAATAGCAACCTTATGATAAGATGGCAGCTAAATTGAAGGAAAAATATGAAAAGGATATTGCTGTAAACCAGGCTAAAGGAAAACCAGATGTGGGCAAAAAGGGAGGAGTTGTACAGGCTGAGAAGCTCAAGGAAAAAAAGGAGGAGGAAGTATATGAGGAAGATGAAGAGGATGAGGAGAATGATGAAGATGAAGAGGAAGATGATGATGAGGAGGTTGGTCCTACAGGAGTTTTTTATTTACTATAAAGCATTTAACCCCCCTGGCACACAACTCACTCCTTTTAAAGAAAAAAATTGAAATGTCAGGTTGTGTAAGATGTATTTTTAAACTATACTGTGCCTTTTTTATATAGTTACCACACTACTGATTGTGCTTTATATGGCCCTGTCCTTTAGTGGAGTTTTCAATAGCTACTAACCTTTCCAAGTACAGTATGGGAGTTGTGAATTTGCATGGGAATTTAAAGCAAGTTTTTGTTGGTGCACAGCACAAGATAGTTATACATGGGGATGTAGTTAATTTTCATCTTCAGTTGTCTTTTTTTTTTCGCACGGCAATGAGGGTTAAGTGACTTGCCCAGGGTCACACAGCCAGTAAGTGTCAAGTGTCTTAGGCAGGGTTTGAACTCAGGTCCTTCCTGAATCCAGGGCTGGTGCTTTATCCACTGCACCACCTGGCTACCCCATTCAGGTGTCTTTTTTGAAGCATATGAAATAATTGTTGTTCTGTTAACTGAATACCACTCTACAATTGCAAAAACAACAAAAAAGTTGCGACTCTTTGGTTGGCATTCTGAATGCTTCTAAGTAAATACAATTTTTTATTAAAAAAATAAAAGGGGGGCAGCTAGGTGGCAGAGTGGATCTAGCAGCCCTGGATTCAGGAAGACCTGAGTTCAAATCCGGCCTCAGACACTTGATACTTATGAGCTTTGTGACCCTGGGCAAGTCACTTAACCCTCATTGCCCCACCAAAAAAAAAAATGAAAAGAAAAGGAAAGAAAAAATAAAAGCCAATGAGGAAAAGAATGCCTTGAAGTCAAATTGGACAAATTGAAAAGGTGGTACAAAATCTCTCTGATGAAAATAACTCTTTAAAAGTTAGGATAGAGGAAAGAGAAGATAATGACTTTGTGAGAAATCAAGAAACAATAAAGCAAAATTAAAGCATGAAAAAAATAGAAGGCAATGTGTAATATCTCATTGGAAAAAACAAATGACCTGGAAAACAGATCCAGAAGAGATAATTTGAAAATAATTGGACTACCTGAAACCTATTATTAAAAAAAAAAAAAGAGCCTACATATCATCTCCCAAGAAATTATCAGGGAAAATCCCCTGATATTATAGAACCACAAGGTAAAATATAAATTGAAAGAATCTTCCAATAATGTGCAACAAAATTCTGTTTGACAATGAAGTAAAAGAAGCTTTAACTATTAATTTAATCCTTTCTAGGGCTAAGGAAAGATAATGTGGGAAATGGAAAAATTCAACAGAAACATGTTTGGTGTGGTGGGAAAATATGAGAATTAATAGCTAAATATTTTGACTCTATGCCCTATTTCTACTATTAACTAACTGTAACATTGGACAAGTCGCAAAAAAACAACCCAAAACAAAAACAAGCAATGCCCCCCCCACACACACACACACAACACCCTTTAGCTCTCTTCTTCCATACCTACAAAATAAAGTAGTTGGACTAAGTGATTTTAAAATATCTTTATACTTCCAAACCAGAGAAAAGTCTTTCATGAAGCACAGGAGAATACTCAAGCTTGGAAAGTTTCTTGAAGAAATAACGAATGTAACACATACTAAGCAAAATATTAAAAATAATCTTTAATTGCATAAGATGAGATAAATGTTGTAGTAGCAATTCTGCCTTGAATTAATTTTAACATATTGAACAAATTAATTCATCTTTCTGGACCTCAGTTTCTTCAATTGTATAATGAGTAGGTTGGAGTTTATTATATTTAAAGGTTTTACAATTCTGACATTTTATACTTTTAAAGTTCATATTCTTTTTATTGACTCATATGGTCTGTTAATCTTTCAATTTCCTTCTTTATAAAAAAGAGAAAGAAGAAAGGAAGAAAGGAGAAGAAGGAGGAGGATGAGGAGGTGGTGATGGAAGAGGAGGAAGACATGGAGGTGGAGCAGGAAGAGGGGGAGGAGGAGGTGGTGGAAGAAGAGAATGAGATGGAAGAGGAGGAGGAGAAGGAGGAGAAGGAGGAGGAGGAAGAGAAGGAGGAAATGGAATAGTAGGAGGAGGAGGGGAATTGAAAAAGAAATACTCATAATACTTTGTTTCAAATTAAATACACAAAGTTGGCTAACTGATAATTTTAGAGTACCTGTTATGCTTGAAAATTAAGTACTCATTATTTGTACTTCTAAGTAAATGTATGAAATGTAGATATCCCCAATCTCATTGTGGAAAAATAATTATTGTCTCATTTATACTTTTGTTTAGTGGTGTCAAACCACTAGGCAATTATGGCAATAGTAACATTTGGGCTATACTTTATTCCACTCCTAACTAAGAAAAGTAGTATAAGCTTAAATTATTTTATCTTAGAGAAGGCTTCCACTGTCTTAGAGCTTTATTCCCAACCTTTTTGGCAATATTTATGTCACCTTATAGGTCACAAGCCACAAGTTCCCTTTTAGATAACTGGGTCTGTTAAATTTACTTACACAACAAGAAATACAGGGGGCAAGTTGATTGTCTCCATTTGCTCTGCCATATTCCTGGCCTTATTTTTGTTTTGTTTTGTTTTGTTTTGTTTTTGTAGTGAGGTTATTATAAATTGGGGTTAAGTGACTTGCCCAGGGTCACACAGCTAGTAAGTGTTAAGTGTCTGAGGCCAGATTTGAACTCAGGTACTCCTGACTCCAGGCCTAGTGCTCTATCCACTGCACCACCTAGCTGCCCCGTAGCCTTATTTTTAATATACATATCATTAAAATATAAATTCTCAGAGCCATAAACATATATACATGCATCAGTATATGAATATCATCTATATCTATAGCATATCTATAATCTACCTATCTACATATCATCTATCTCATCTATATCTTACCTATACCTAAATATGTATCTTTTTAGTCTATATGCAGATCTATATCTATTTAAATATATATTGTCTCTATATGTGTATCTAACTCCATATTTCTCACTCTTCTATATCTGGATCTATCCATATATGCATCTATATCAATTTCTGCCTCTATCTTGAATATTTTATCTCTATCATGTCTCTGTCTAAATCTATATAACTGATATTATGTCTATACCTGCATCTTCTCTCTATAAATCTATATGTGTGAATCAATGTATCCTTCTATAATCCTTGGTCACATTTCAAAACAGTAATATCCAAAGGTTTAACCCCTCATCACACCAACACATATACATATTTTGATTTGATTAGCTACTTTATTTCACAAACTTTTTTTTTAAGTGAGGCAATTGGAGTTAAGTGACTTGCCCAGGGTCACACAGCTAGTAAGTGTTAAGTGTCTGAGGCCGGATTTGAACTCAGGTACTCCTGACTCCAGGGACGGTACTCTATCCACTGCGCCACCTAGCTGCCCCATTTCACAAACTTTTAAAAAATAGAATGTAAAAGTATTAACTTCATACAAAACAGATAAAATTATTATGAATTATAAATTATCACAGTCTAAATTAATTAGGTTCTATAATACCTTTTTCAATTTATAGAATATACTGGATCTTTAAGACAAAGACATGAATTTCAATATATTCTTAAATCAATTTGACAGTGACCTGGTAACTTGTGAGCTATACATCTTCATTCACATTAGTAAAGAAGAGAAAATACTAGTTAATTGTTTCCACCTAGAAATGTTTATTAATGCCCCTGGATGTCTTAGGGAAGTGGTCCCTCTTGGCATATATGCAGATAAACAATGTCATTCAAATAGAAAATCACTGAGCTACAAAAGATTTATTATTACAATTTGTTAAAACTCTTTTATAAGAAAGGAAACAGGACATCTAAAAATAATGCCTTACATTTCAAATTTTCACCCTATTCAACTCGTCAGGGAAAATTTATTCCATTTTTTATGTTGGAAAGTGCATTGGAGTGAAAGTCCGTGAACTTGATATCTAGTCCTGACTGTGCCACTAATTGTATAGCTTAATAAAACTAGGTAAATCTCTCTGCACTACATTTTTTTCTATAAAATATGAAACTTAGATAAGACAATGTAAAGGGGGTGGATGAACATGAAAAATATGAGTTTTGGGGAAATATATTCACCCCAGGATAAAGTAGTATAAGAGGACAAAAAAACCTAGAGTGATATAGTTGTATGAATAAAGACCCTTAAGTTACTACCTTATCCAACTCCTTATGACAAAAGCAAGATGAACTTGAGTGATTCTATCTTGAAAGATGCCTCCATCATCTTAGAAATGATAAGAAAGGGGGCAGCTAGGTGGCGTAGTGGATAAAACACTGGCCCTGGATTCAGGAGGACCTGGGTTCAAATGCGGCCTCAGACACTTGACACTTACTAGCTGTGCGACCCTAGGCAAGTCACTTAACCTTCATTGCCCTGCAAAAAAAAAAAAAAGAAAGAAATGATAAGACTAATCACCGAGAAATACTTCCCCCCACCACAGGAATATATATATATATATATATATATATATATATATAGATATAGATATAGATATAGATATAGATATAGATATAGATATAGATATAGATATAGATATAGATATAGATATAGATATATATATATATAGATATATATATATAGATATATATATAGATATAGATATATATATATATAGATATAGATATATATATATAGATATAGATATAGATATAGATATAGATATATTTTCGCAACTCTTCAAACCCCAAAGTTAATGCATTTCCTCTATTTCCATTTTATTACAGAGTGCCACTGACTGACTGCATATCCTTATGGAGTCTAAAACTATAAACAATCTATACTCTAAGAAGTTCAAACTGCTCTTAAGACAAGCATTCTTCATTAGTTCACTATATTTTTATTTGTTTATTTCACTATGGCTACTGAATTTTTTATCTACTCAAGCAGACCTCTTCATAGGGTAGATTCTTCCTGTACTCTCATGCAACCCCATTAAGTAAACTCCTACAAAGATGATATCTAATGTCCTTTCTCCCTTTCAATCAGTTAATAAGACACTCTTAAAGATGTTTTACTACTAAATAATTACCAAGTTCCAAATTCTTAAAATTCAATATAGAATACTTAAGTAGAGGAATTTGAACTTTGCTTAAGATCATGAATATATTAAAGATTTTTAGGGGTAAATATGACCCTAAAGATGAAAGATTTTAAGCTTTTGTTCAGTGATTATGTTGGTAAAATGTTGATCCTTTTACATGAGCAATAAAAATAAAGATAATTAAACGTAAAGTAGTAATACTCAGACTGGCAAAGAACTTGCTAAAATTTAAAGGAAATAAAAGAACCACTTGCCTAGCATTCCACTAATGTACCTGTCCCAGGACTCAGGCTGTTATTTATCTACCCAGTATTTATGCCAGATAACATAGGTAAAATATATACTTTTCCTTAGGCAGTATGCAATTGGAAGAAAGGCACATGGTGCTATGTTCAAATTAAAACTGTTCTTGGTGAAGTGCTTAAATGTTTTATTCTGACAGCACTCTCCATGAAGCCAGTATGGTGATTATAAACCCAATTTTGCCAATCAAAAAGGCACTTTTGGAAAGGAATATATATATATTTTTAAAATTATGTTCTTCTTAGAAATAGTCTAAAAGAAATCCTGTGTAATAGCAATAGGACTACGCCAGAATTTTAACATATTTTAAAGAAGTATTTATTTGAAAGGAAGAGAAATAGAGAAAATAATTAAACTTTGTATATTTTAAATAGCTTAAGACCCATGAAAGAAGATTGCTTCTTATTAAAAGTTAAAAATTACTATACATATATTTTTTCTATCCCATTACTGTATTCCATAAAACTCAGAAAATGGATCTGTAACAAGGATAAAATATTTTATTTGTGCTTCTTATAACTGCATTGGGCAATACTGAGTTACATTTTTATTTAATTTATAATGTTTTTATATTACTAAGAATACCATTTATATAATATTTTAAAGCTTGCAAAATGTTTTACATTATTTAATTCAAGGGCTATTATTATTCCTATGTTAGATGTTAAAACTGAAACTTAAAGAGTTTTTAAAAACCCTGTTCTTAGGTCCCAAAGCTATTTTATGAGGCTGGATTTGAACTTAAACCTTCCTGAATGTAAGTCTAGAACTCTATCTACTGTACTGCCTAGCTCCCTCCATAACTTTTAAAAGCAAAATTTACTGATATGACAACTCTGAAATATAGCAGACATATTAAAATTTTGAAGATTCTGCTTTTTTACTCAGCATGCCTTTTCCTCTTCATCAACATCTATGGAATTTACAATGTATACTATAGACAGCTATAGTAGGTACTTTGTAATGAAGAAAAGGATATGGTATAGTCTTACTCCTTAAACAGTAGAGACACATAAAACATTTAAAGATAATGATGATAACAACAAATAATATGTGTGCTAGCTTAAAATATTCTACTTCTGAAAAACGAAGGCATATACACAAGGTAACCAAAATGAATGTAAGGGGAGTCCATTATCATCATTCTGATTATGTTTATTTGGCATATTGACATTAGAATATTCAACTAACCACATGCAGCACAGAATTATTAGAAAAAATGGGAAGAGATCAGTTTCCTTTCCTTTCCTAATGAGTACCATATTAAATCCGATTACCATTGCTAGATAGGGGTAATCTAATGGTGGGAATTAGTAACCAACATCTAGAATTTTCAAATGATTTTCAATCCTCAGAGCAATGCAGAATTAATTCTTCAACTTCTGGTGAACTATACTTCAATTTCTGGGAAAGTTGTATAATACTTATAAATTTTATATTGGTTTTACACGAGCATTTGGAAATAGAAATCATTATTAAGAATCAGCATAGATTTATAAAAACAAAACAAATAACATCAGGGTAATTACATTTCCTTTCATGGCATAGTTCCTAGACTGGTAGATAAGAGGAAAGATATGGGCAGCATATAAGGATTTCTTTTTTCTTTTTGGGTGGGGCAATGAAGGTTAAGTGACTTGCCTAAGGTCACACAGGTAGTAAGTGTCAAGTGTCTGAGACTGGTTTTGAACTCAGGTTCTCCTGAATCCAGGGCCAGTGCTTTATCTACTGTGCCACCTAGCTGCCCAGCATATGTGGATTTCAATATGGCTATACGAAGACTCTCATGAAATATCTCCAGGAAAGATATAGAGAGAAGGACTCAATTATGCCATTGCTGAACTCAACATTGTTTGAATTACCAGAACCAACGAATACTCAATGGAACAATGGCAACCAGGAAGGAGATTTTCATAACATCAATCCTTCCTTGACCTTCGTTTTTCAATATATTATCAGTCATATTGATAAAATAACAAGTAAAATATTTTCTTTTAGTTTTCATATGAAATAGAATCTCAGAGATGATAGAAGCATCAGTGGCCATCAAGTCCAATGCATGCCTGAAGAAAAATCTCCTCTAGGATCAACAAAATAAATGGACTAATGGTCTCTATTTGAAATATTTTTTTTTTCGGGGCAATGAGGATTAAGTGACTTTTCCAGGGTCACACAGCTATTAAGTGTCAAGTGTCTGAGGCTGGATTTGAACTCAGGTCCTCCTGAATACAGGACTGATGCTTTATCCACTGTGCCACCTAGCTGTCCCTGAAATACTTTTTCTAAGGAATCCCAATCCAGTTTTAGCTAAATAAACAAATGGAAATAAATAAATGGATGGATAAATATATACATATATTTATGTATATATACATATATGCTTATATACATTATATGTGTATGCATATATATATATATAAATATTATTTAAAGTAGGATCACTAACTTACTGATTAATGAGATCAGGATACAATAATAATCTTGAGTTTTAAAAAAATATAAAAATAAAGTCCTAACCTTGGTTTAAAAAAACAACAATTAAACAAGTAAAGATTAAAGGAAGCCTATCCAATCAATCCTAGCTATGCCAAGTCAGGTTAAGCCAAAAGTAATTAAGTGATATCTATATAAAAGAAAATGATGTAAGCATTTGGCATACAAAACAAATTATATTTATAATAATAATGACATCCTACAATTGTTTGGATTGTGCTGTACTTCATGTGACAACTAACTTGGAGCATTGGTGTATAAAAATCAATTTTGAAGGAAAGTGTTATATTAATACCTAAATTCAGATATAATCATAAGACACAATAAAAAAGAGGATCTAGCACAAAATATATTTTCACTCTAGTCTGCTCTAATTGAATTACAACTAAATTATTCTATTCAGTTCTGGATATCATACTTTGAATGGAAGTCAGCAAATTATACCATGGAGAATATCATTACAATGCTAAAGAGCATTAAGATGATACCATACTATAAATAATTGGAAAATATATATGACCTGTGGGGACAGCTAGGTGGCACAGCAAATAAAGCATGGGCCCTGGATTCAGGAGGACCTGAGTTCAAATCTGTCCTCAGACACTTTACATGTACTAGTTTTGTGCCCCTGGGCAAGTCACTTAACCCTCATTGCTCCATACCCCCAAATTTATATACATATAAATATACATATACATACACATATATACACATACACACACATACATGTGTATATATGTGTGTGTATGTATATATTATGTGTGTGTGTGTGTATATATATATATATATATATATATATATATATATATATGACCTGTGAGATGGAAGACTAGATACTCAAAACCTCTCAGGCTTCCTCAAATCAGAAATTATATACCAATTTTAAAGGAACTATACTTGTCTCCATAGACTAGGAAATTAAAAATATATATCTATCTCTCTGTCTGTCTGTCTATCTATCTATCTATCTATCTATCTATCTATCTATCTATCTATCTATCTATCTATCTATCCATCCTCTCTCTCTCTCTCTTGCCTATTTATATAACACTATGAACCAGGATATTTGCTAGGTACTCTTTATAATCATCACATTTCATCTTCATAGAAATACTGTGAGGTAGCTGTTATTATTAATCTTATTTTACAGGTAAAAAAAAAAACTGAGTCAGAGGTTAACTTACTTGCCTAGCAGTTCAGGAGTACATGCAGCTGGGAATTGTCTGAGGCCACATGTCAACTTATATCTTCCAGACTACAAGCCTACTGGGATACACCTTTGCCACATAGCTGCCCAAAAGGAACACAAAAAAAGATAAAAACCAAAAGAAGTAATGCCTAACTAAAGCTCACTCATCACCCCCTACCTCACCACTGATGATAATACTTGATGAAAGCCTACTCTAGCATCTAAAACACTGACTTACAATAAAATGTAACTGTGCACCACTAGCACCCCCTTTTTAATGC
Organism: Dromiciops gliroides; assembly: GCF_019393635.1. Classification (NCBI taxonomy): domain Eukaryota; kingdom Metazoa; phylum Chordata; class Mammalia; order Microbiotheria; family Microbiotheriidae; genus Dromiciops; species Dromiciops gliroides. The sequence goes on along the minus strand of NC_057861.1, from coordinate 356,630,488 downwards.
CATTGCGCTCTAAGCTTCAGTAATTTGATTCAGCCTTGCTAGCTAGTACCATGCTAGCATTCAGTGTTGCAAATGATCCCTACAAGAGAGTTCAGAAACAGAAGGAAAGGGTAGACACATGTCTGGGCATGACATAGAACTCAATCTCATACTTCTCCCACTTCCTCCAAGAACTTCAGAGATCAAAATTCCAAAGGAGAGAAATCAATTCAGGATGCAATAACTCCAGAGGGACAGTGTATTTCTGAGCCAAAGAACTGAGAAACAAAGGGAATATGACAGGACATTGTACAATATTTAATACTCCATTAAGTCTAAGGGAAATAACCCAACATCCCCTTCCACCTGAAAAAATCACCTCAGGCAGAGATTTAGGATAATAAACTGTGACTTGCCCAGATTATAAGACTGAGATGCTTTGAGATCTAGTTTCAAGGGAAAAAACCTTTAGAGAGGAGATAGTGAGGAAATGAGCAAAGCATGAGAATGACTGAAATTATCAAATATCTTAGGAGGAAGAAAACTCAGAGACTTTGAAAATTAGCAGATAAGTCAACAGGGAAAACATTAAAAGCAGAAGGAAATATTGCCTCTTGGTCTATTGAGTTCATGCAACTGTGAATAAATTCTATAAAACAAAGGAAAATATTTCCATATTTGATGAAATAGAAGTTCCAGTGGAAACCATGAAACTTCAACATTATGCTACTGAGCAGTTTAAAAGAGAAATAAGATTTGAGAGAACTGAATTTATGATCTTCATAGCACAAATAATGAGCAAAATGGAAAAAAAAAACATGAATCTTTGAGGCAATCCATGGGTTCTTTGTATTGTTTCATTTCCTATATGCAAAAGATCTGGAAAATTCACATTTATTATTTTTTGCATTATGATTTTCAGGTTCTTCTGAAATACTTATAACATTTAGTTTGTGTTTAGACATCTTGTCTCTCAGTAAAATTGTTTCCTTTTAATGTTGATTTTTTTTTCTCTTCTTGATGATTGTCTTTCTTCACCTCTGTATATTTTCATTCTCAATCCATTGCCTTCTATTTTGTTTCTTTGGTTAGACTTGCCATCAAAGGGGAAAAATGATGTTACATACTCCTAGACACATAATCGTTAAATTTTACAAATTTATTGTGAAACACTTTTTTTTTAGCAAGCAACCAGGAGAATGGCTTTCAAAATATAAAGTAAAAGAAATTCAAATAACACAAGAGTATTCTTCAGTCACCATTAAATACAGAAGGGATTAGAACAATGAATTATGAAGAGAAATACTTCTCAGAGTGCATCCAGGGTGATCTACATTGCAAATAGGAGCTTATTATAAAGGGAAAAATTCTTATATTTAGGAAAATATTATTTAAAAATCATAAATGAAAAAAGATGAATGTTGAATAATAAAGAGGTGTTTCAAACATCCTTAGATCGAAAAACAATCTGACCTAAATAGATTATTTGCTTCTTAAACACCACAGACAAAAGAAATGAAAGAGGCCTGGATAAATGTGACATCAAAAGACAAGAGTAAAAGGGTGATTGCAAAGATACTGGGAAGAGATTGCTTTCTAAATGTATAAAAGGAGAAAAGAGTGAATACAGAAATCAAGTGGCAGTGGTAGTAAATATAATAAACCATAGAGCATTGTGGACAGAACCATGAGGTACACTATAGGTAATTGCTTTTTGGAGGGAGGGGTTGCATGCATTACAAAATGGAAGGATTCACTGAAGTTGGTAGGTGAAGAGAATAAAGGGGATTGTGTGATATGTTCTGCTCATATCCAGTCTATGAGTAGGATGAGAAGAGCTTATAAGGAAGTGAGTGGGGAGGCAGGGGGAGAGGTTGAATCTAGGTGTGGGGAAAGAGGGAAGCATTGTTTTGTCGTAGGAAGAAGAGACAATGATAAATACTTCTATGGTTAAAGTGTTATTTGCTAAAGAGAGATGGGAACCTTGCATTTCATGTTTTCTGCAGGATTGTTTTTCTGAAATAATCTATTTGTCCTGCATCAGGAGATGGGACTTTGGAACACATGGAAGAAACCTGGAACCTAGAAAAGAAAGAGAATATGGACTCAATAATAAGTTCATCAAATACTATTGTGCTGTAAGAAATGATGAGCAGGCAGATTTCAGAAAAAACCTGGAAAGACTTAAGTAGACTGATGCTGAGTGAAGTGAGCAGAACTAGGAGAATATTGTACACAGTGACAGCAACACTGTGTGATGATCAACTGTGATGCACTTCACTATTCTCAGAAATACGATGATCCAAGACAATTCCAAATGACTCATGATGGAAAATGATCTCCATCTCCAGAAAAAAAAAATACAACTTTACCATCTGGATACAGATTGAACCATACTATTTCTACTTTTGTTTTCTTTTTTGAAATTTTTCCCTTTTGTTCTGATTCTTCTTTCACAATATGACTAATTCAGAAATATATTTGATGTGATTGTATGTATATAACTTATATTACCATATAAATAACAAACCCAACTGAAACCATATGATTATCTCAATAGATGCAGAAAAAAACAACTGAAAAGTACAATATCCATTATTATTAAAATATGAGAGAGCATGTGAATAAATAAAATTTGTCTTAAAATGAAATTTACCTTAAATATATATGCATATATATCTGTGTATATAATCATTAGCAAGAAATATCTTTACTGGACATAAACTAAAAGCCTTTCCAATACAATCAGGGGTGAAGCAAGGATGCCCATTAGCACTATTACATTACAAATATTACAAATACAAATATTACACTAGAAATGTTAGCTATAGCAATAAGAGAAGAAAAGGAAATTGAAGGAATTAGAATAGACAATGTGGAAACAAAACTATCACTTATTTTAGGTTTTAAGATGTGATACTTACATTAAAAAAATGTTATACTTAGAAAATCTTAGAGAATCACCTAAAAAACTACTTGAAACTATCAACAACTTAAGTAAAGTTTCAGGATACATGGTAAATCTTTATAAACTATAAATATTTCTATATATTACCAACAAAGTCCGACAGCAAGTGAAAAAAATGAGAAATTTCATTTAAAATAACTATAGACAATATAAAATATTGGATAATCTATTTGCCCAGACAAACCTATGAAATATATAAACACAATCACAAAACACTTTTCCCAGAAATAAAATCATATCTAAACAAATGGAAAATATTAATTGCTCATAGGTAGGCTGAGCATATATAATAGAAAAGACAATTCTACTTAAATTAAATGATGTATTCAATGACATGCCAATCAAACTATCAAAAATATTTTATAGAGCTAGAAAAAAATAACAAAATTCATCTGGAAGAATGAAATATCAAAAAATATTAAGGAAAGCAATGGGAATATGTAAAAGAAGGTAATTTAGTTATACCAGATCTCAAACTGTATTATAAAGTGGTAATTATTAAAATAATTTGGTGCTGGCTAAGAAATACAGTGGTGGATCAGTGGAATAGATTAGGTACAAATTACATTATAACTAATGAACATGGTAACCTAATATATGATAAACCCAAATTCCAAAATTTTGAAATAAAAGCTCATTATTTGACAGTAGGTGCTGAGAGAACTGCAAAACAGTATGACAGAAAACAGGTAAATAAGATCAAAATGGGTACATGATTTATACATAGAGGATGATTCTTTAAATAAATTAGGAGACCAAAGAATAGTTTACCCATGAGATCTATGTAAAAGGGAAGAATTTATGACAAAATAAGAAATAAAGATCATTACAACATGTAAAAAATAATTTTGATTATACAAAATAAAAGTGTGTTTGCACAAACAAAATCAAAGAAACTGAAATTAAAAGGATAGCAGAAAACTGGTGGAAAATTTTTGCAACATGTGCTACTTATAAAGGGCACACTTCTCAAATATAGAGAACTGAGTCAAATTTATAAAAGTACAAGTCGTTCCGCAATTGGAATATGGTAAAAGTATATGAACAGGGGGCAGCTAGATGGTGCAGTGGATAGAGCACCGGCCCTGGAGTCAGGAGGACCTGACTTCAAATCCGGCCTCAGACACTTAATACTTACTGGCTGTGTGACCCTGGGCAAGTCACTTAAACCCATTTGCCTCAAAAAAAAAAAAGGATATGAACAGGAAGTTTTCAGACAAAAAATCATCTATGTATAGTCATATAAAAATGTTCTAAATTATTATTGATTAGAGAAATGTAAATTACAACAATTGAGGTACCACTTCACACCTATCAAAATGGCTAATATGGGAAATAACAGGAAAAAAGGAAAATGACAAATATTGGTGGCTAGGTGGGAAAACTGGGATTTTAATGTATTGTTGGTGGAGTTGTGATATGATTCAATCATTCTGCAAAACAATTTGGGAATATACCAAAGTAGTATAAAACCGTGAACATGCTTTAGTCAAGCAATAACACTGCTAAATCTTTTTCCCAAGGAGATCATGAGAAGCAAAAAGAAGACCTTTGTACAAAAGTATTTATATCATCTCTTTGTGGTGATTAAAAATCAAAAATCAAGGGGATGTCCATCAATTGGGGAATTATTAGGCAAGCTAAGGTATATTATTTTGGTACAATATTATTGTGCTATAAGAAATGACAAACACAATGATTTCAGAAAAAAATTAATGTACTTACATGAACTGAAGAACTGACATTGAATACATATTGAAACATGCTGTTTTCACTTTCATTCTTTGTTTTTATTCAAATATTCTTATACATAATGAGCAATATGGAAATGTGTTACATGAATGGATGTGTATAACCTATATAAAACTGCTTACCATCTCCAGTGAAGGAGGGAGAAGAGAGGGAAGGAGACTAGAATTAGAAATTCAAAACTAAAAAAAAACAGAAACAACAAAAAATAATGTTAAGAAATTGTTTTAACATAAAATTGTGGGAAGGAATTAAATACTATTTTTTAAAATAATAAACCTTTCATTCATTGAAAGACAAGAAAGAAACAAATATTTTGGAAGAAATCTGGGAAACAAAATACTCAAGAATTCTAGATTAACTTTTTTAGTATTTGAAAATATTGACAAGATCAATGTGGTATAAGGATTTAAAACAGTATGAAAAAATATATAAATTAATAATTTTCATCAATCAAATATATCCTACCAAGGGCTGAGAATTAACAAAATCCGAGGAAACAGAGAACTAACAAAGAAGCACAAAGAAAATTTGTGGTCACATATAGTTAAATGGTGTTCAATACAATGGAAAAAAGAGAACAAATTGTATCAAACAAGTAACATAAAGCAAGTACCAATAACATTTTTGAATGATAAAACTTTTTAGTGACTCTAAACTTCCATGTCCGTTAATTTACATTAGATTCATTTAATCAATTTAATTGCTGCTGCATTTTCTGTCACCAAAGTCTTGTGAATCTATTATTTATTTTGGTGTGTGAGTGAACCTGGGTTCTTAAAAGAAATCCTAGTAATGTATAACTTCTGACAAGTTCTGCTATGTTTTGAAGGCCTCAGGTATAGTCCCAGTGAAAGAACATATCTCAGACTATATTTAAAAATTAATCTACCTAACTACTACAGGCTGATACCCAGCAGATTGTTATTGAACAGATAAGCTCTTTCTTGAAATGAAGAAAAGTATAAAATTTGCCTTAGTCCCATGTGCTCCCCTTATTGATTCTATAGTGAAGAAAAGCATATACGAATGCTGGAAATGAGAACATATCATTGTAAAATTCAGAACCGTTAGGTTAGCTTATTAGGCATATTATTAATCTGTAGGTTATATCTTTGCCAAATGAATAATCAGTCACACTACAGAACGAATTAACCCAAACAGAACAAAATAGTCACTATCAGCTGATATAGCAGCTAATATGTCAACATACATTGCTTGAGTTAGGGGAGAGGGGTGAAAGACATATAATGACAAATTTTATGACTAACTTGACAAGATGCTCAAAGCCAAATTAACTCTTGTTGACTTCAATGTGAAAATGAGTATGGGGAAAAAGTTTTAGAAGAAAAGATTATAAAATAATTGATTTCTTATAATTATTAAAAAAAAAACTTCTTAAGGCATTTTTCTAGATGCTTTTGATATAGGGATTGAGAAAGTTAGGGTTAGCCTAAACATTTTTTTGTGACCTCACTGGAATCTCCTGACCCAACAATCTTTAAAGAATTATAATCGTGGATAAACCAAAGTATAATAGAGAGACACATCCTGGGAGCAAACAGGCTATATTATCAATGATGATTTGCTTGTATGAAATGATATAAAAGATCATCAAAATATGTGATAAAAATAGGAAGTGAATCAGTCATGTAGTGAGATCCTGATATAACATTTGGAAATCCTTGTTCCGCACTTGGACGCTTTCACTGCACTGAGCTTAGACTTTATGAAAAGTTTGTGGGAGGACACAGGCAAGAATCTCATATAATTAGTACATATGGATAGCTGTCAAGTTATATCAGTTCAAGGAGTGCTTATATTAATAAAATCATGGCTCTTTCTTTTTTTAATTTTCTTTTTTGAAATCTATATTTTTCATACTAAATAAAATGCAATGAAGGAAAATGACAGTAATACTAATCAAAGGGCCAGGGAAAAAAAACAAAACAAAACAAAACATTGTGAGTTACTTATGAGTTTCATGAGAGTCAGTTAGGTTTACCCAAAAGTCATTTGGGGAAAAAAAAGGCATTGATAATGAAAATGACAAAATAGTTTAAGATAAACAGTGGTAAAAAAAAAAGAAAAAGAAAAAATCATGATTATTTTCAAGCAAACAAAGGATAGAAAAAATAAATCTTTTTTATTCATATGCATATTGCCTCAGAGGCATCAGAGATATATCTACTCAAAATGGAATAACCTTTAGAGGCAGCTACAAGTTACTGCATCACATAAAAATAAGAAAGATTCTGTAATTTCTTTTTTTTTTTTTTTTTTTTAGTGAGGCAATTAGGGTTAAGTGACTTGCCCAGGGTCACACAGCTAGTAAGTGTTAAGTGTCTGAGGCCGGATTTCAACTCAGGTACTCCTGACTCCAGGGCCGGTGCTCTATTCACTCTGCCACCTAGCTTCCCCCGATTCTGTAATTTCTTAAAATATACTAAATCAGAAAAGAGAATAAAGTAACTCAATCATGTATTGTTCACAGAGAACACATTTTAGGATCCACTAATGGTATTTCTTAAAGCTTCCCACAATAAATATTGAAAAAATCCAGACTGACAAAGAGAATAAAATAAATGTGCAACAAATATCAGCTTGGGAAGTCATGATTAAAAATAGAGTCCATATTCATAGTGAAAAAGGTGTGTATAATATAAAAATTAACTACTGAGCTATCTAAAACCCATCAATGGGGCAACTCAATAATTTTGCTTATGAGTAAAACAACTGTAAATATATTTTTAAAAATGCATCTTGGGGGGGGCAGAGCCAAGATGGCAGAGAGGAAGCAGCAAGCTGCCTGAGCTCTCCTTCTGTTCCCTCAAAACAAACATTAACTCAAGCCTCTGGACAGATTCTGAAACTACAGAACCTGCAAAGAGACAGAGAGACACAGTCCTCCAACCAGAGATAATTTAGAAGACTTCAGAAAAAGGTCGGTCTGACTCGGGCAAAAGGGAGGCCCAGCTCAGGGCAGCAACCCAGCGCCGAGGGGGTCGGGGCAAGTCAGCAGGAGCTGCGGGCCACAGCCGAACAACTGAGGCTCCCAGAACCTGGTTCAAAAATCTGGTGGCCAAGAAGGACAGTGGAAAAACTTACCTGCACCGGCCGAGAGGGCCACGAACAGCGGGATCAGACGCCGGGGTCTGGCACCTGGCTGGCCGAGCACAATCAGACAGGAAGTGCAGGGCGGGGGATCTCCACACACCATAAAGGCCTCAGAGTAAAAGCCCGGGCACACAGCATCTATACACCTGCAAAAGAAGCCCCAAACAGGGACCCTGGTGCCCCCAGAGCAGACCTCAACTTAAAGAATAAATAAATAGGCTGCAATAATGAGTAAGAAGCAAAAAAGAGCCCTCTCCATTGAGAGCTTCTGTATCAATAGGGAAGAAGCCAACACAAACTCAGATGAGGACAATAGCCTCAAATTGGCTACATCTGAAGTCTCACAAGGGAAGGTGAATTGGTCGCAAGAACAAAAAGCCTTCCTGGAAGAGCTCAAAAAGGATTTTAAAAATTAATTGCAAGAGGTAGAAGAAAAAATGGGGAGAGAAATGAAAGCAAAACAAAAAAACTATGAAAAAAGAATCAGCAGCTTGGAAAAGGAAGCTGAAGAAAACAAAGCCTTAAAAAATTCATTTGGCCAAATGGAAAGAAAGGTGCATAATCTCACTGAAGAAAACAATACCTTAAAAAATTCACTTGGCCAAATGGAAAAAAAGGTGCATAATCTCACTGAAGAAAACAATACCTTAAAAAATTCACTTAGCCAAATGGAAAAAAAGGTGCACAATCTCACTGAAGAAAACAATGCCTTAAAAATTAAAGTGGGACAGTTGGAAGATAAGGAATCCATGAGACACCAAGAATCAGTCAAGCAGAATAAAAAAAAAGAAAAAATAGAAGAAAATGTGAAATACCTCATTGGAAAGACAACTGATCTGGAAAACAGATCGAGGAGAGACAATTTGAGAATCATTGGACTGCCTGAAAGCCATGACCAGAAAAAGAATCTAGACACCATATTCCAGGAAATTATTAAGGAGAACTGCCCTGATATCATAGAATCAGAGGATAAAATCATCATTGAAAGAATCCACCGATCACCTCCTGAAAGAGACCCCAAAAGGAAAACTCCAAGGAATATTGTAGCCAAATTCCAGAATTATCAGGTGAAGGAGAAAATACTCCAAGCAGCCAGAAAGAAGCAATTTAAATATCATGGAGCCACAGTCAGGATTGCTCAGGACCTGGCAGCTTCAACATTAAAGGACCGCAAGGCTTGGAATATGATATTCCGGAAAGCAAAGGAGCTTGAATTGCAGCCGAGAATCTATTACCCAGCAAAAATGTGCATTTTCTTTCAGGGGAAAAGATGGACATTTAATGACATTGGGGACTTTCAATCTTTCCTGGTGAAAAGACCAGAACTGAATAGAAAATTTGATCTCAACATACAAGACTCAAGAGAAGTTTAAAAAGGTAAACAGAGGGGAAAAAAAAGTTACCCTATTAGGTTAAACTGTTTATATCCCTACACAGGAAGATAATACTCATAACTCTTTAGAACTGTAAATGTATTTGGGCAGAGAGAAGGACTTTATATAGAGGGTATAAATATAAATTGTCTTTGATGTGATGATACAAAAGAATTAAGGGGATAAAAAGGGAGTCTATGGGGAGGAGAGGAAAGGGGAGGAGGAATGGGATAAATTATATCATATGAAGAGGTGGAAAAAAACCTATTACAATAGAGGGAAAGAAAGGAGGGGGGAACATGGTTTCAACCCTATTCTCATTAGATTTGACTCAAAGAGGGAATAATATATACGTTCATTGGGATAAAGAAACTTAACTCATTCTTTAGGGAAACAAAAGGGGAAGGGAAAGGGGGGGACTGATAGAAGGGAGGAAAAAAGCAAGGGAGAATAGGGTAAAGAAAAGAGAGGGGGGGTGATAAAAAGGGAGGGCATATCAGGGGAGGCAGGGGTAAGAAGTAAAACATCGGTGAGGAGGAATAGGGTGAAAGAAGGGGGGAAAAGTACAAAGGGGGTAAATAGAATGGAGGGGAATAGACAGTCAGTAATAATAACTGTGAATGTGAATGGGATGAACTCTGTTATAAAACGGAAGCAAATTGCAGAGTGGATTAAAAACCAGAACCCTACAATATGCTGTTTACAAGAAACACATTTGAAGCAGAGAGATACACACAGAGTAAAGGTAAAAGGCTGGAGCAGAATATATTATGCCTCAGCTAAAGTAAAAAAGGCAGGGGTAGCAATCCTTATCTCAGACAAAGTGCAGGCAAAAATAGATCTCATTAAAAGAGATAAGGAAGGAAATTACATCTTACTTAAAGGTACTATAGATAATGAAGTAATATCAATATTGAATATGTATGCGCCAAGTGGTATAGCATCCAAGTTCTTAGAGGAGAAGTTAAATGAGTTACAAGAGGAATTAGATAGTAATACTATACTAGTGGGGGATCTGAATCTCCCCCTCTCAGAATTAGATAAATCTAGCCAAAAAATAAATAAGAAAGAAGTGAAAGAGGTGAATAGATTACTAGAAAAGTTAGACATGATAGATGTCTGGAGAAAATTGAATGGGGATAGAAAGGAATATACCTTTTTCTCAGCAGTACATGGCACATTTTCAAAAATTGACCATGTATTAGGGCACAAAAACATCATAGTCAAATGTAGAAAGGCAGAAATAGTAAATGCATCCTTCTCAGATCATGATGCAATAAAAATTACATGTAAGAAAGAGCCAGGGAAAAGTAGAATGAAAATCAATTGGAAACTAAATAATTTCATTCTAAAGAATGAATGGGCCAAACAAGAAATCATAGAAACAATCAATAACTTTATCCAAGAGAATGATAACAATGAGACAACATACCAAAATCTATGGGATGCAGCCAAAGCAGTGCTTAGAGGAAAATTTATAGCTCTAAATGCTTACATGAATAAAAAAGAGAAAGAGGAGATTAATGAATTGGGCATGCAACTTAAAAAGTTAGAAAAAGAACAAATTAGAAATCCCCAATTAGACACTAAATTAGAGATCCTGAAAATTAAAGGAGAAATTAATAAGATTGAAAGCAAAAAAAACTATAGAATTAATCAATAAAACTAAGAGCTGGTGTTATGAAAAAACCAATAAAATAGATAAAATATTGGTTAATTTGATTAAAAAAAAGAAAGAAGAAAACCAAATTACCAGTATCAAAAATGAAAAGGGTGATGTTACCACCAATGAAGTGGAAATTAAAGCAATAATTAGGAAATATTTTGCCCAACTGTATGCCAATAAATTTGACAATCTAAATGAAATGGATGAATATTTACAAAAATACAAACTGCCCAGGTTAACTGAAGAGGAAATAAAATCCTTAAATAAACCCATATTAGAAAAAGAAATTGAACAAGCTATTAATGAACTCCCTAAGAAAAAATCCCCAGGGCCAGATGGGTTTACGGATGAATTTTAGCAAACATTTAAAGAACAATTAATTCCAATATTATACAAATTATTTGGAAAAATAGGGGAAGAAGGAGTTCTACCAAATTCGTTTTATGACACAAATATGGTGGTGATACCAAAACCAGGCAAAGCAAAAACAGAGAAAGAAAATTATAGACCAATCTCCCTAATAAATATTGATGCTAAAATGTTAAATAAGATATTAGCAAGGAGATTACAGCAAGTGATCACCAGGATAATACACTATGACCAGGTGGGATTTATACCAGGAATGCAGGGCTGGTTCAACATTAGGAAAACTATTAACATAATCAACCACATCAATAAGAATACTAACCAAAATCATATGATTATCTCAATAGATGCAGAGAAAGCTTTTGACAAAGTACAGCACCCATTCCTAATAAAAACACTAGAGAATTTAGGAATAGGGGGAGGTTTCCTTAGAATAATAAACAGTATCTACCTAAAGCCATCAGCAAGTATTATATGCAATGGAGATAAATTAGAGGCCTTCCCAATAAGATCAGCGGTGAAACAGGGATGTCCATTATCACCCCTATTATTTAATATTGTTCTAGAAATGTTAGCTTTAGCAATCAGAGAAGAGAAAGGAATTAAAGGAATTAGAATAGGCAAGGAGGAAACAAAACTATCACTCTTTGCAGATGATATGATGGTATACTTAAGGAATCCTCGAGAATCAAGTCAAAAATTACTTGAAACAATTAACAACTTTAGCAAAGTAGCAGGATATAAAATAAATCCATATAAATCATCAGCATTTCTATACATGACCATCAAAGTCCAGCAGCAAGAGATAGAAAGAGAAATTCCATTTAAAGTAACGGTAGATAATATAAAATACTTGGGAGTCTACTTGCCAAGACAAACCCAGGAACTCTATGAACACAACTACCAAACACTCTTCACACAAATCAAATCAGATCTAAATAATTGGAAAGATATCAATTGCTCATGGATAGGCAGAGCTAATATAGTAAAAATGACAATACTGCCTAAATTAATTTACTTATTCAGTGCTATACCAATCAGACTACCTAAAAAATATTTTATACAGCTAGAAAAATAATAACAAAATTCATCTGGAAAAACAAAAAATCAAGAATATCCACGGAAATAATGAAAAAAAAAAAATCACACCAAGGTGGGTTAGCGGTACCAAACCTGGAGCTTTACTATAAAGCGGCAGTCATCAAAACTATCTGGTACTGGCTAAAAAATAGAGTGGTAGATCAATGGTATAGGCTAGGCTCAGGAAATGCAGTAGTAAATGACACTAGTAATGTAGTGTTTGATAAACCCAAAGACTCCAGCTTCTGGAATAGGAACTCAGTATTTGACAAAAACTTCTGGGAAAACTGGAAGATAGTATGGCAGAAATTAGGCATAGACCAACATCTTACACCTTATACTAAAATAAGGTCAAAATGGACACATGATTTAGACATAAGAGGTGATACCATAGGTAAATTAGGAGAGAAAGGAATAGTGTACCTATCAGATCTTTGGAAAGGAAAACAGTTTTTGACCAAACAAGAGATAGAGTATATTATAAAATGCAAAATGGATGATTTTGATTATATTAAATTAAAAAAATTTTGTACAAACAGAAGCAATGCATCCAAAATTGGAAGGGAGGCAGAAAGCTGGGAAACAATTTTTGAGGCCAGTGCTTCTGATAAAGGCCTCATCTCTAAAATATATAGGGAATTAAATCAAATTTATAAGAATCCAAGTCATTCCCCAATTGAGAAATGGTCAAAGGATATGAACAGGCAGTTTTCTGATGAAGAAACCAAAGCTATCTATTCCCATATGAAAAAATGCTCTAAATCTCTAATGATTAGAGAGATGCAAATTACAACAACTCTGAGGTACCACCTGACACCTATCAGATTGGCTAAAATGACAAAAAAGGAAGATAATAAATGTTGGAGAGGCTGTGAGAAAATTGGAACACTAATGCATTGTTGGTGGAGCTGTGAGCTGATCCAACCATTCTGGAGAGCAATTTGGAATTATGCCCAAAGGGCGATAAAGCTGTGCATACCCTTTGACCCAGCGATCCCACTTTTCGGTCTTTTGCCCAAAGAAATCATGGAAGGGGGAAAGGGACCCACATGTACAAAAATATTTATAGCTGCTCTTTATGTGGTGGCAAGGAATTGGAAGTTGAGGGGGTGCCCATCAATTGGGGAATGGCTGGACAAATTGTGGTATATGAATACAATGGAATACTATTGTGCTGTAAGAAATGATGAGCAGGAAGAGTTCAGAGAAACCTGGAGGGTCTTACGTGAGCTGATGATGAGTGAGATGAACAGAACCAGAAGAACATTGTACACAGTATCATCAACATTGAGTGTTGACCTACTGTGATGGACTATATTCTTCTCACCAATGCAATGGTACAGAAGAGTTCCAGGGAACTCATGATAGAAGAGGATCTCCAAATCCAAGAAAAAAAAAGAAAGAAAGAACTGTGGAGTATAGATGCTGATTGAACCATATTATTTCTTTTGTTTTGGGTGCTGTTGGTTTTTTTTTCTTTCCATTTTGAGGTTTTGCATCACTGCTCTGATTCTTTCTCTTGTAACAGGATTAATGCAGAAATAGGATTAATGTTATTATGTGTATATGTGTGTGTGTGTGTGTGTGTGTATATATATATGTATATGTATAGAGATATATAGATATAACCTATATCAGATTACCTGCTGTCTAGGGGAGGGGGGAGGGAGGGGTGGGAGAGAGAAAAATCTGAAATTGTAAAGCATGTATAAACAAAAGTTGAGAACTATCTTTACATGTAATGGAAAAAATAAAATACCTCATACATTTAAAAAAATGCATCTTTGTAGATATAACAAGCAACTCATTTTTTAAATATTAATTTTCTCTTTGGAATATTTAAAATAAGCATTTTCAATACTCAGAAAGCTGGTTCCTTGCTTTCTAGAAGCAAAAAATGCAGTGACAGTAAGAAGAAAAAATATTAATCACTGAGTATCAGAATTACTTTTCATATCTTCTTTTATTGGGTCCCAACATGTGAGCTTACTAGTCTCAAACAAATGTTAAAGAAAACTATAATGGAGTTGTCAATCAAATGCTGCATGGGGGTATCATTGTGTGACTCAGAGGAAGGCAGAATAGGCATCTCTAGAATCTTCTTCCCTCACTTTCTCCAGGGAGAAATTTAATTCCTGGTAAAAGGGTAACCAGATAGTGAGGTCCAGAAGCTTAGGCACCATGCTCTCTATTAGAATCATATATATCTGCTCCCATAAATGTTATTAGTCTAAGGCATATAGTTTTCAGGTTCAGGCTAAACTTCTGATTACTATTTATTAATGGGGAATGGAGGACTCCAAACAATATTTGACTTCCTTTACAGTAAATACCAGTTCCATAAGGAACAAATACTTAGAATAACAAGAAATCCATTTTTTCAAGTTGATAGATCCTCTCATTCTCATCAAAGGACTGGGTAAGAAATGAAGCAAAGGAGGGGGCCTCATGATTTACCATAGCACACTCACACATGTATATACATGCAATCAATCACACACACATATATACATGTAATCAATCTATAGAAAATCTTCCTTCTAAAGTTCCTCACACAATTGTGTTAATTTACAAATTAAAAAAAAACATAAATAAGGCTGTTGGTAGAAAATAATTTCAATTTGCAATCATTCTATGTCACCAAAATTATACATAAACCTAAATCAATGGACCTTATAGGATTTATAGCTATAGCTTCTAGGGAACATTCATTAAAGGCCTGAGATGTTATGTGAAAAAATAAAATCACTATACTCTAGTAGCCCAACTGAGAAAAGAATGGACAGAGAAACAAAATTGTCCCAACATGTTGGGGAAAAAAAACTAGCACAAACTAACAATGTCTTGCATAATGAGTGACCAGAAATTATATTTATATCGATGAAACCCTAACAGAAAGCAAACCTACCCTTAACATATAGAACAGGCATATCAGTGTATGCCTTGAAGAGAGGAAGAAGAGACATCTCTAACATCTTCTTTCACTTTTCTCCAAAAGAGACTAATTCCTATCAGAAGATGAACTAGGAATTGGAAGTGAGAAGGATGGTTACTCTACTCTCTGCTACAATATCTGTTTGCTCTCTTAAATATTATTGGCCTAAGAGATACAGTTTTCAGGGTCAAGCTAAATTTTTGATCATTGTTTATTAATTAGAGGAGGACCCCAAGCTCTGTATCTAAGACTTGGTTTCTTTCATACCAAATCCTAATTTTGAAATGGACAAACACATAATGGACAATAAAGAAACCATCTGATTCAAGTTGATAGTAAAACATAAATCAGAAAAAGTAAACATAGGAGAATATATACCATAGAATACAGAATATACAAGCTCTCCCAATGGGAGAGAGATAACAGCTCAAACAAGAAAGAGATTTTCAGAACTTACTCAAAGGGAAATTCCCCAGCTTGTAGTATTGTAAGCTGAGGATAGGGACATTATGGAGGCTGCTAGCTCCTGTCATGTTGTGTTCTTCCTAAGGCTTATACTCCCTTCAGAAACCTGAAGCAGGATTGGCAACATGTATTTTCTCTCTTGAAGCTTGAAACCAGAAGTACCTGAAGCAACTAATCAGTCCAAAGAGATTCAAAAGGCTCATGATACCCTAAAAAATTTAAGAAACTGAATGTGTCCTCTCCAACACTACTTCATACCTCACACAGGTGTGGGACCATTGATCTCCACAAATGATGAGAAAGTTTTCCCACAATGATCTTTGGAACTTAAGTTACAAAAATAATTACCTAAAACAAAAATCCTTCTCCCCATCTTGTAAAATAAAGAAGGTACCAGTGATTTTATAGATTGAATATTATATATAAAAAAGACACAACCCTGATCTGCCACAAGAAAGATTTCCTGAAATTGCTCCACTTCAAACTGTTAGTTCCCTCTCTTCTCATGCTATTTCGACTTTATGCATTCATTTAACAAAGTTATTAAAGCACCTTTTCTATTCATTATGAAGTTTCAAAATAACTTACTATTATTAAACTAATCAACAATCATTCAGTGTGCATCTACTGTGTTCTGAGCATTATGCTAGGCACAAAGGATAAAAAGATTAAAAAAAATTAAACCATGTTTAATTCTAAGGAACTTAAATTCTATTGGGAGGAAAGCATATACATAAAAGGAGAGCAATTATAGTTATGAGGAAGTCATCATGTATGAGATGGCTCTCTATGTATGCTTTTAAGGAATCTAGGGATTCTAAGAGGTAGACATGAGGAGCAATTACATTCTAGGTATTGGGAACGGCTTATCTAAAGACAAAGCGACACGTGATACAATATAATGTATTACAGATGGTAAGTAGGTTAGTTTAGCTTGACCATAAAGTGAATGAAGGAACATAATTTGTAATTAGTATGGAAATATATAACAGAGCTAAACTTTGAAGGGCTTTAAATGCCACTGGAACTTATCAAGGAGGAAAATAACATGGTCCTACCTATGGTATGAGATTAAGGCAGTTAGGTGGTTCAGTGACAGAACAATGTGCTTATAATAAAGAAGATCTGAGTTGATCTGATGTGACCACAGACACTAGTTAGTTCTTTGATGCAAGACAATACTCTTAACTTCACTTAGTCTCACTTTCTTGCTCTGGAAAATGGGGGCAACAGTAGCATCTAAATCCTAGTGTTGTCATGAGGAACAAATGAGAAAACAGATTACAAAACTGCATAACTCAAAGCATTATGAAAAAGGCTAGCTATTTAAGAATGTATTACTTAAAAATCTGGGAATTAGAAAGAAGAGGGAAAAGAATGTGATTATGATACTAAATGGGAAGAATTTGATATAGTCTAGGCAAGAAGTGAGAAGTACCTGAATTTGAGTATTAGCTGTAATAGTGGAGAGAATGAAATATATCAAACTATGCTATCATTCATGCAAACACTTAGTCAAAAATAATTTATTAATTAACAATTATATTAATTTAAAGTTATCATGCTAGGTAAAAAAATAATGCACATGGGCAGAAGAGTTTTATTTTATAAACCTAAAATGAGTCAGGTTTCAATTGTGTAAGACTGTTGACACAATGTTGAAGATAGATATGTGCCACTGAGTGAATGTTGACACAGAAAGATAAGGCAGAGTTATGAACTTCCTTAAAACAATAACTGGAAAAAAATGTGTATGTATATATATATATATATATATGTATGTATGTATATAAAATTGAAAGTTATAGTTAACCAACTGCCTATGGAAAATGGCCTTGAAATCCAAAACTTATTGTCACATTCAAAAAAATAATACAAAAACATAAAGAATATTCATCTATTTTAGAACAATCATAACATTACATTTTTAGTATATAATCCATATTTTAGTCACCTAGATGATCCAGTGGATAGAACACTGGGGTTAGAATCAGGAAGACCCAGTTCAAATCTGGCCTCAAACACTTACCAGCTGTGTGACATGGGGCAAGTCACTTAACCCTGTTTGCCTCAGTTTCTTCATAAGTAAAATGACATGGAAATGACAATGGCAAACCACCCTAGAATTTTTTCCAAGAAACCCCAACAGGGTCATGGATAGCGGGACACAGTTGAACAAATACAATAAATTCCTGTTTTAAGACAATTGTTTTGTCATGAAATAATGCCACAGGGTATGCAAAAATCCCATTTCCAATGTGTATAGCTATTGGGACCATTGATCCTACAGACTCTCTTCTAACCTCTGCATCAATAAAATTTACAAGTGAAGTATTCCCATTCCCCTTTATTCCATAAGGTAGTATATTTCAATAATCCCTAGGCCATTACACACACCATCAGTTCACTTCTCCATTCAGTAAACTTGAACATATTGTGAAAGCAGAAAGTAAGCATTTTAAAATCATCATCTACACCAATTACATATTGTGTATCTACTCATAAGCATTTTCTTTCAGGGCAAATTAAGTAGTTTTAAATCTTCTTCAATGATTTAGAAGAACTCCCTTAACCACTCACTAATGTGGGCTTTCCGTCCACCTACACAGAGATCAACTTCTTTATGCTCTTATAAATTAATGACTTGCATTGGGGGGAAAATTATCAAAAGACCCACCTTCTGGTACATACCTCTCCAAAGTGACATATAATAAGCTTCTGGGTATGTACTCAAATAATTTCTATCCTGTTTGGATACACAGAGGTAGGTGTTCTGTCATGTACTCTCTTCAGGAACTGCTGGCTACTTCCAAAAGTATAAATTTTTGGCCAAACATAAATTAAGTTATTTTGAAAATGACTATGGTCCCAATTAAAAAAATGTATTTTAATGAAAGAAAAGAAAGAAAAATTCTATTCATTTGGCATTGTCTTTATGATGATTGGTTTGCCAGTTTTCATAATTAACATTTTCATTTTGTAAAATGCTTTAAATGCCTCAATTTTGGCATTAGTTAGAGTTATATGTGACTGGACAAATTTTAAAAGGAAATATTTGTTTACAGAAAAAATATTCTCCAAAAATCAGTGAATTATGGTTGTCTATTAATGTTTACAGTAAGAGTAGAGTCTTAATAATTCAGATGCCTCTGTTGTTCCCACACACACACACACACACACACACACACACACACACACACACACACACACTGGAAAGAATACTTATTCCCTTGAAGAAATCACACTTGTTTCTTAAGATTTTGCAAAAGAATAAATCATTGCAAACTCTTGTTTTGTTAAAGGTCATTACTGTCTATATAACATTTAAAAATTGCAAATCCAGTACTTGAATCTGTTAGGGAGATTAAAAATAATTATCTTGGTAGATACTCTCAATTTTTATTATGTTTTTGACAAAAGTGCCTTTGGTGAAGTCATTTACCCTCCTCCGTATTGTATGTATGTGTAGGATGGAAGGGTTCTGTGTGTGTGTGTGTGTGTGTGTGTATGCAAAAGAGAAAGAGACAGAGACAGAGGGAGAGAGAGAAAGAGAGAGAGACAGAGAGAGATTGCAAGAGAGGCAGAGACAGGGAGAGACAGAGACAGAAAATCAGAGATAGAATAAGAGACAGAGAGAGATTGCAAGAGAGACAGAAAGAGACCAAAAGATAGGGAGGAAAGAAGAAAGAGTAATGAAGGCTATTTCCTACTCAATAATCTTTTAAAAGGATAATGTGCATGTTGATTAGTTATGATATACATTTCGATATTGGTTTACTTTTTGTTGCCATTTATTTAGAATTTTATTTTCCCCTAACTATATGTAAAAATAATTTTAATGTCCATTTTTAAAAGTTTGCGTTCTAAATTCCTTCCCCCCTTAAGAATGTAAGCAATTCAATATATGCTATACATTTGTAGTCATGCAAAACATTTCCACATTATTCAGGTTGTAAAAGAAAACTTAAGAAAAAGAAACAAAAATATGCTTCAATCCGTATTCAGACACCATCAGTTCTTTCTTTGTAGATGGATCATATTTTTTATAAATCCTTCAGAGTTGTCTTGGACCATCTCATTGCTGAGAATAGCCAAGTCATTCACAGCTGATCATCGTACAATATGACTGTTACTTTTTATATAGTACATCTCACTTTGCATCAGCTCATGTATTTCTTTCCAGGTTTTTCTAAAAGAATCCTACTTATCATTTCACAGTTACTATTGTGAACTGAATTTCCCTCCATCTTACTCCATCCCCATGTAATTTGCTTTATTCTCTATCTATTTTCACCCTTTTCCTTCTCAAAGGTGTTTTGCTTCTGATAGCCCCTACACCAATCTGACCTCTCTTCTATTCTCCCCACCCCCATTCCCTTCCCCTTCTACTTTCCTGAAGGGTAAGATAGATTACTATACCCAGTTGATTGTGTATGTTATTCAGTGTTTGAGCCAATTAAGTGACTTGCCCAAGGTCATACAGTTAGTAACTGTCAAGTATTTTGAGGCTGGATTTGAACTCAGGTCCTCCTGAATCCAGGGCCAGTGCTCTATCCATTGTGCCACCTAGTTGCCCCTACTTCAGGTCTTTTCATCACGAATGCCTGAAAGTCCTATCATTTTTTTATTATGTAAAACATTACCATAATTGCCATTTTGCACAGGAAAACTTGATTAAAAGAAAAAAATGAAAGAAAGTGAAAAATAGAACACTTCAGTCTGTTACATCACTATCAGTTTTTTCTTTGGAAGTAGATAGTATGTTTCATCAATAGTCCTTTGGGATTGTCTTGGATCATTGCATTGTTGAGAATATTCAAGTCATTCACAATTCTTCATCAAAAAACATTGCTATCTCTGTGTACAATGTTCTCTTGGTTCAGCTCACTTCACAATATATCATTTTGTACACGTCTTTCCAGGTCTTTCTGAAGTCAACCTGCTTGTCATGAAAGTCCTCTCTTTTAGTGAATTCCCATTTTTCCCCTGAAGGATTATACTCAGTTTTGTTGGGTAGGTGATTCTTGATTGTAATTCTAGTTCTTTTGCCCTCTGGAATACCATACTCCAAGCCCTGTGATCCTTTAAGGTAGAAGCTGCTAAATCTTATGTTATCCTGACTGTGGCTCCACAATCATTCAACTCTTTCTTTCTGGATCCTTGTAATATTTTCTCCTTGACCTGTGACCTATGAAATTTGGCTACAATATTCCCGGGAGTTTTAATTTTAGGATATCTTTCAGGAGATGATCAGTGGATTCTTTCAATTTTTATTTTCCCTTCTGGTTCTAGAATATTAGGGCAATTTTCCCTTACAATTTCTTGGTTGATGATGTATAGGGTTTTTTTTTTATCACGGCTTTCATGTAGTCCAATAATCATCAAATTATCTCTCCTGGATCTATTTTCCAAATCACTTGGTTTTCCAATGAGTTATTTCACATTGCCTCCTATTTTTTTATACTTTTGGTTTTGCTTTGTTTCTTGATTTCTCATAAATTCATTACATTCCATTTGCTCAATGCTAATTTTAAGGCACTATTTTCTGCAGTGAGCTTTTGTACCTCCTTTTCCATTTGGCAAATTAGGCTTTTCAAAGCATTCTTGTCCTTGTTGGCTTTTTGTACCTCTTCTACTATTTGGCCTACTCTGTTTTTTAAGGCATTATTTTCTTCAGTATTTTTTTGTGTCTCCTTTACCAAGCTGTTGAATTTTTTCATAATTTTCTTACATTACTCTCATTTCTCTTTCCATTTTTTCCTCTATCTCTTACATTATTTTCAAAGTACTTTTTGTGTGCTTCTTTGGCCTGAGACCAATTCATATATTTTTTGGGAAGCTTTGCATGTAGGAGCTCTGACTTTGTTATCTTCTTCTGAGGGTGTATTTTGATCCTCCTTATCACCATAGAAACTTTACATGATCAGCATTTTTTTGTGTGCTTATTTTTCCAGCCTATTTCTTGACTTTTACCTCTTT
The DNA here is from genome assembly GCF_019393635.1 of Dromiciops gliroides. Lineage (NCBI taxonomy): Eukaryota > Metazoa > Chordata > Mammalia > Microbiotheria > Microbiotheriidae > Dromiciops > Dromiciops gliroides. Next base: position 356,608,811 of record NC_057861.1, on the reverse strand, counting down.
GTTAAAATGGGACACTGATTTCAGATTGGAGGGTGCACTGTTCCAAGCTTTAGGGTTTTTGTGCAGCTGTTTTCGGAGATATTTCTAGGAATTTGTAAGTTTTTAGTTCTTCTAAGGTGGTATGATTTAAGGAGAGGCATGCTTACCACTCTCCTGTACTCTCCTGTCCTGTACTCTGATCTGCAAGTAACCACAAGCCTGCTTTTCTGCCCTGTAACTATGACCAGAATCTAGCTCCACTGTGGCTACAAGGTCCAGTGTGCTTATGCTCCTCCCCTGCCTGGGACTGCCACCCAAGTCTGTGACCTGGATGTGAGTATGGGCAAAATAGCAGCATCCTGCCTCACTGCTTTCAAAGAGATTCCTCTAATATCTTCTGCCCCATTTTTCAACCCCCTTACCATCTGTTGGCTGAATTCCAGAAGCAATTGCTTCTACTGCTTATTCAGAAGCACACAAGGCCTGCTCCTGGTTTGTTGTGGTGGGAGCTGGGTCTCTGCAGACTTGGCCTGTGCTGGGCTGGACTCTGTACTTATTGTTGTACAACATACCATTCCTGCTGACTTTCTAATTTTTCTTCGGCTGATAAATTATTTTACCCTGTCTTTTTGTCGGTTCTGCTGCTCCAGGAATTGTCTTATTGCATTATTTTAAGGTATTTGCAGGCGTCTAGGTGAGAGCTCAGGCAAGTCACTGCCTTTCCTCTGCCATCTTGGCTCCACCCTTGCAGCTACAATTGCCAGAATGCTTAGGGGTCAAGTGGCATAAGAAGAACTGGGCTCCATTTTAAGTGGTATCTATGCTTGGCAGAATTTCCTCATCTTCCTCATTGTACAGAACAAAGCTACTAGTCCAAGAGGACTGCCAGCACAGGAGGCTCACATTGGGCCCTCTGGCCACCTCTGAGCCAGGACAAAGTGAAAAGGAATAGATGAGACATGCACCTGGAAAGCCAAATAGAGACTAGAGATCCTCAACATCTCTCCACAGTTGGAATGGAGATGGAGGAAGGAAGAACTACAAAATCTAGACTGTCCTAAGAGGAAGAATGCATACCAAGAGACAACACTCTGAGCCCATAGAGTGGGTACAGAGAGGCAAGAGATCTATATTGGTTTTCTAAATGTGGCTTACAAGATGTATGTGTTTAAACACACATACATGCATACATACATACGTGCATACATACACACATGGACAGATAGACAAACAGAGAGATATTCTAGTGCCCCTATCAGATATTGGATGGACAACAAAGCAATGAATCTTGCTATCATTTTTTGTGATTCCATTAAAAAGGAATTTCTGTCTAAGGCCAGGAGTTAGACTCAAAACAAATAAATAAAAAGGGATGAGATTTATCCCAAGCTTACATCTGGATGCTTAACTCCTTCCCAACAAATGAAAGTTTCACAAAAGAACATCACAAGTAATATATAGTGAATAAATCCACTTATCCAATTAAACACTAAACAGCCATTGTAGATATTATAAAGATGAAAATATCCTAGAAAAATCACAGAATGCATGAGATTTTTACGTGAAAGTGAAATGAGATTGCAAAGGCCCTCATATTATTAAAAATAATACATTGTGTATAGGGAAGACCAAGAAAAGATGGGAGTGTTGAGAAGGCTTTCTGTAGATTTCAATAGGTTTCAAGTCAGTCTCTCTCTCTCCCTCTTTCTCTCTGTATCTTCGTAATCCAGTTTTTAGGGTGGTATGGCACCACACATATCCTCACTGAAATAAAAGGAAAAAAATTACTTTCCAAAGTTTTTACACCAACTCCTCCACTAACACTCATAGAATCATGTCAGCATTATCTCCACCAATTAGGAATATGTCATGCAAAATATGTCAGGCTTGACATATCCTGTTTATGCAATATTGAAAAGAGAATTAGTTATGAACAGTAAATCAAAAATTATTAATCATCTACTTTGTTCAAGTCACAGAACTAACTCCTAGACATAAAACAAACTTAAACCCAAGAGGAAAAAAAATAACAACAATATTTAATTTCAGTACTTTTTTTGTTTGTCAGGGCAATGAGTGTTAAGTGACTTACACAGGGTCACACAGCTAGTAAGTGCCAAGTGCCAAGTGCCTGAGGTCATATTTAAACTCAGGTCCTCCTGAATCCAGGTTTAGTGTTTTATCCATTGCACCACCTAGATGCCCTCCCTAAATGCAGTACTTCTATAGAAAGCAGTTATGTGGCTCAGTGGATTTATTCCTGGAGCTGGAGTCAAAGCACTCCAGTATTTTTGCCAGGAAAATCCCATGCACGGTCTTAAAGAGTTGAACATAACTGAATAACTTCTATAATGTAAGTTTTTGTTAAAATTCCAAAGTATAAATTTCTGAGCTTAGTTATTCTGATTTATATTTACATGATTTTTCTCACATATGTCATTTAGTGCTGAATCCCTTGAATTTGTACATGATTTATATATGTGGTTAATTCCTCATAATTCAAACATGGAATTGTAGATATAGAATTTGAAGGCCACTTAGAGAATATCTAGTTCAGTATGTTCATTTGACAAATGAAGAAAATGAAACTCAGAGAGGTTAAGTGAGTTTACCAGGTCACACAGAGAGTAAAAAAGCAGTATTTGAATTTCTTGCCTTTTTGCAATAAAACAGAGTTTCCTTATTAGCTGTAAGGTTATAAGGATATAACTATATTTTTAATTTCTTCTTATCTCAGTATCTTTTCTTCCCTTCTTCTTTCTTTATTTTTGTCCAGACTTATTCCATTCGCATGGGAAACCTTTTTAATATCATTATTTATGCATTAACTTTGAACATTTATTTTCTTTAATTTTGAGTTCCAGATATTTTTCCTTCCTCCATCCCCTCCTCCATCCATCGAGAAGGCAAACAATGCAATATAATTATACATATAAAATCATGAAAGAAACATCCATTTTAGTCATGTTACAAAAGAGACAACATTTTTTTAAAAATGAAAAAGATATATGCTTCAATTTTCACTTGGAGTACAACAGTTCTCTTTCTGGGGAGAGAGAGAGGGAGAGAGAGAACACTTTTCATCATGAGTCCACTGGAATTGTCTTGGATCAGTTGATCATAATTACAATATTGCTCTTACTATGTACAATGACCTCCTGGTTCTGCTCATTTAATAAGGATTATTAAATTTAAGGATTTTTCAATTACTTTAGAAAGCATGTCACAATTTTGGGTAGACATGTGCACAATTTGGAGTTTGAATAAACTAGCTCACTTGTATAGCTTTAGGAGACCCATGAAGTTTCTTTCAAGAGGCAAAAAGGTGCAAATGAGAGAGTATCTCATAATATATTGCTTTGTTAGAATACTGCTATATATGCCAGTATGCCAATATTATTAGCAATTTGCTCCTAATTTAAAATTTTAAAATCAGATTTATTGTAGTTAACCCTAAGTGTTAATGTAAAGCTAAGCAATTTTGATTGAAGAATTTTGTCAATCTGAAAAACAAACAAACAAAAAGATCTCCCTTCAGCAAAGAGCTAAGGTTAAGGTGATGGAGGCAGGTCTGGCCTAATACATTGGTAACTTTGGAAGGTACTGTGTTCTGCTAGTATGATAGCAAAAGGTAGAATCATCAGTGAAAAGTTAAGGTAATTGGGTCCTTTAAAAATGCTACTCCCTATTATCAAGTGCCAGATGATTGAATGGGTAACATTGCTGGACCTTTGATTTGCATAAAGATTATGTCTTTATGGGGTGGATTTTGAATTTGAATTCTGAAATTCAATTCCTACCTCTTGATACAGATCAGTTGTGAGACCCTAGGCAAGCCAATTAACTTATCTCAAGCTCTAAAACTTTAAATTGTACAGCAGGTGATGATTGTATTTGCATTGGGAGAGGGGGTTTTCCATACCAAGAGTCCCCTGTATGAATGAAATCATAAGTCTAGAAATGATGTGAAGCTGTACATCTATGCACACATATGTACACATATATTTATGTAGTGTTAGAAAGTTTTCTACTGACTACACATCTGAAAAGGCCTCTCAGGATTCTTCATTTCAGAAATTTTTTGAATGTAGCACTTGAGTTCCAAATTCTATCCCTCTTTCATTCCCTGCCTCCATCCCCTGACCCCTCCCCAAGATTTCAAGCAACAGCATAGATTATACATGTGCAATTATGTAAAACATTACCATATTAGACATTTTACATAAAAAGACAAGTAAAAAAAGTGAAAAATAGCTTGTTTCAGTCTTCATTCAATCAATAACAGTTCTTTCTCTAGAGGTGGATAGTGTGCTTCATCATTAGTCCTTTGGGATTTTCTTGGATCATTTTATTGCTGAGAATAGTTAAGTCATTCATAATTGCTCATAGAGCAATAATGCTGTCACTGTGCACAATGTTCTCCTGCTTCTGCTCACTTCAATATACATTAGTTCATATAAGTCTTTCCAGGTTTTTCTGAAATCATGTCATTTCTTATAACACAATAATATTCCATTATAATCATATGCCACAGCTTGTTCAGTCATTCCCCAATTGATGGATATTCCTTCAATTTCTGATTCTTAGCCACCACAAAAAGTTGCTATACATACTTTTTGGTACATTTTTTTTTTCCATTTCTCTTTCTCACAGTTAATATTGTTAACTGTTTCCCTCCATCCTATTCCCTTCCTCATGATATTTACTCTATTAAATACCTTCTTTCACCCTATCCCTTCTCAAAAGGGATCTTCTTCTTCTTCTCCTCCTCCTCCTCCTCCTCCTCTTTCTTTTCCTTCTCCTTCTTCTTCTTCTTCGCAAAGCAATGAGGGTTAAGTAACTTGCCCAGGGTCACACAGCTAGTAAGTGTCAAGTGTCTGAGGCCACATTTGAACTCAGGTCCTCCTGAATCCAGGGCCGGTGCTCTATCCACTGCACCACCTAGCTGCCCCAAGGGATTTTCTTCTGACTGCCCCTTCCCCTCTTATTTTCCTGCAGGGTTAGATATATAACTCCAGCCAATTTACTGTGTATGTTATTCCCTCCTTGAGCCAACTCTGGTGAGATTTAGGTCTTTGAGCCAATTCTGATGAAAGTAAGGCTCATTCACCGCCCTGCTCCTCCCTTATCTCTCCCCCCACTCCATAATCCCTTTCCAGTTTCTTTCATGTGGGATTTCACCCCATTCTACCTCTCACCTTCCCCCTCCCAATGGGAAACTTTTAATTAGAAAACTCCCTACCCTGTGTAGCTTGAGTGTTCATCTCCATCATGGTTGCCTTGCTTGAGGGGACAAAGAAGTTTAGAAATTTACATAGGCAATATGTACCAAACAGTTTAGATGACCCCAAGTGTGCAAACACTTGTCCAATCTTTGTAAGCACTATACAACAAAGCTTCTCAGTTACTTGACAGAAATTCCATGGGAGCTAGAATAAGGAAGTAAGGGAAATAAAGAAGTGTTTGTAATTGCTCACTGTTATGTGCTTTGCAATATTTTGAGTTTCACATCATAATAAATAACATTATACTAAAGTGACAGGATAGAATTAAGGAGCTTCGATATAAACTATTCCTTAGGTTTTTGTTTGTTTTTTTAAAAATTCGTTACATTTGAAATTGAAAAATGAGACTGAAAGTATTAAGCTTTGTTATGAGCAAATGACATGTTTGGGCAATTAATCATGCTTTTGATTTCACCGTACAGGTTACATTTACTTCAGCAAAAAAATAGAGAATCAATGAAAATAAGTAAATATTTTCTATGCTAAATAATATGGTAGGGTCATTTCATTTATTAATGATATGTGTGATGGATATATTAATTTGATTTCTTATAACCAGCATTTGCTTAGACATTTTAATACATGCAGAATTTAATTATTGTCACACCATGATTATTATGTGTGATGTTTAAAATCTAAATTGTGGTCGCCAAAAATTAAAAGGCTTCAGTACCAGTCTTTGGGCATTAAACATTTATTAGAACATACAGATATTTACAAAGAGTTCAGAAGGTTATGAAAAAGAAGTCCTACCTAGCCTAGAGTTCCAGCTTGGTTGGGTTCTTCCTGAAGTCCTCCTCCACAAGCCTGCTTTAATCAGGAACTCCTCTGCCTTTCTGTATTCCTCTGATAGGGTCTATTACTGGTATTCTGATACTCTCCCTCTGTATTCCTTTGAAAAGATATATTTCTATTTTGATTTTGCCTATAATTACAATTTCTTCTCCAAGTGCTACATATGATAAAATTAAATGTTCACAAGTCAGAGTATTTTTAAATTTACCTATTAATTATAGCTCATAATGGAAAAGTTTTTAAGTAACAGAATGGAAACATGAAGCCATAATTTATAATTAATTTTCCATTTAAATAAAGACAATAAGGGGGAAGCTAGGTGGCACAGTGGATAGATCACTGACCCTGGATTTAGGAGGACCTGAGTTCAAATTCGGCCTCAGACACGTGACACTTACTAGCTGTGTGACCCTGGGCAAATCACTTAATCCCAATTGCCTCACCAAAAAAGAAACAAAACAAAAAACCAAAACAAAAAAAAAACCCAAAAAACAATAAAGACAATCAAATTATATGAAGGAAGTTCAAATGTCCAAAATTTCAAGTGACCTGCTTACTCTTTTGTCTTTCAAATGTACTTCTTCTTTCCTTGCAGGCTAATTTAGGCATCAATCTTTATGAACCATCTAGCCTCTAGGCAGGGGGAAAATATAAAGTCCTCCTCTCTGCTCTATAGATCAATCCCTCACCAGTAAGTCAGTATCACTATGGCTCTTTCTCTGGATTTGTTTCATATTTCTGCTAATTTCACTTATTCCTTATTCTTTATGACCAAGTCTTTTCTGATTCTTCAATCATAAGTGGTTCTGCATTATCATATCTACTTGATATCTCAATTCTTTTAAGACTATAGTTTCTGTTTTATTTTACCCTGTTTAGTTCTACCTATGGCAAGTTCCATGGAATCTATTTATTGTATATTGTTTCAACTTCTGGTAATTACCCATTTTGAAGGTCTTCCTGGTGCTATTGGACCTTTTCTGAATGCCTTCTCAGCATAATGATAGCATCCTTTCTTGGACTACCACCACCATTATTCAAAACAACAACAATAACTGATATTTATATATTTTCAGGCAATGAGATATCTTTTTGATCCTCACAATAATCCTGGGAGATGGGTGGCATTATTACCCCCATTTTACAGATAAGGAAACTGAGACAAAAAGAGGTTAAGTGACTTGTCCAAGTCAAACAGCTACTAAATATCTGAGGCCAGATATGAAAGACAAATTTTCTGACTTCATGTCTGGTGGTTTAATGGGTCATATACCTCTGCCCATTTGTCTGACTAGATGATATTTATTTTTGTCTGATGTTCATCACAGTCCCTGGTTACTAATAAGTACTTAATAAACCTTTTTGATTAGTTGACAACTTACCTATCCAACCAACAGAGCCCTCATTCTAGAAGAGAGGCAGCTAATTTACTAATTTTCCACTGGTTATAGAAATGAGTCCCTAGGGGGTCTAATAATAGCCTTTGATGTAGAAAGATAAAAGTTAAGGTCTTAATTATGGATACACTTCGATATTATAGGGCCAGGAAACTTAAGACAAGCAGGGTAAGCCTTCTGAATATCATACAAAGCCTTACATTGGGAATTGTCTGCTCTGATCTCCCACAATGAAGGGTTATCTTGGGGAATTTCCTACAGAAAACTAAGCAATGTATAGATGTCATTTATTATCCATATAAATAGTAGTAAGTCATGGTGTTAGCAGCAAAGCACCATTAGGAATATTACCATTCCTATGGTTATTCATGTTTGCCTTAATATTAGTGTTGCTGTGACATGATGATGGAAACATATCATTTCCCACAAAAAGGAAAAGAATGTTAAGAATATTGTGCTAACTATTCATGATAAAAGGTCTCAAGCAATTGAGTGAATATAGTACTATGCTTTGCAGACATTAGGCATATGATACTTTGTGAAAGTCATATATTGTGGAGGAAACACCAAATATAAAATCAGCAGATTTGTTATAGATAGATAGATGTAGATACACATACACATATAGATATACACATATACTATGTATTACATAAGTATACATATGTTCATATTTACATATGTGTGAATGCATATGTGTGTTTATGTATGTTTGTCTATTTTAAATGTTTATTAAATAAAATTTCAATATACATTCACTACATAACTTCCAAGATTATTGTGTAGAAAACTATTGTGAACTATAAAATTCTTTATAAAAGTGAACAATGTAATTATATAAATAACTATAAAAATAATTTTAAATGATGATGATCATCATCATCATAATGAATATTATCTCAGTTTATCCCAACAATCACCTTGGGATATAGCGGTTATTATTATGCTAATTTTCAGGTGAAGAAAACTTAGTCTAAACAACATTAAATAACTTACCCAGATTCTCACAATTAAAAGTATCTCATATCAGATTTGACCTTTGGTTTTCCTAACTAAATATCCATGTTCTATCCCCCTGTTACTAAGATGACAGACAGTTTCATTGCATAACATCTTTATGCATTTATAAACCACTCTGAAAGCTGTATTGAAATAAATTCTATTTATCATAAAGATAAAGTACCATTGACAATATAAAATTTAATATCGTATGCTACCTATGATATCCCAATATCAAAAAGCCTCTCATTCATCTTCTAATTCTGAGGGATAAGTAACCCAGGGTTCAAGATACTTTGCCTTCCTAATGTCTTTCCTGAGTGACTGCAATTGATGATGCCAACTTACTCATTATTTTAAAAAGAAGATAGATTTGTCAAGGCTAACTATGATAATCATTTTTGCAGCTACCATAACTGAATAGTGGGACATTTGGTCAATCAAAATCTTTTTCCCCACTTTTAATCCCATTTGTTTAGAATTTAATTTTTTTCCCAATTAAGTCCAAAAACGATTTTTAACATCCATTTTCAAAATGTTGTGCTCCAAATTTTCTTCCTCCTTCACTCTTCCTTTAAGAAGGCAAGCTATTCAATATAAGTTTTATATCTGTAGTCATGCAAAAACATTTACATATTACTTCAGGTTGTAAAAGAAAACAGATAAGAAAAATAAACTAAAAAAACCTAAAAAAAGTATTCTTCAATCTGCATTCAGACACCATCAGTTCTTTGTCTGGAGATGGATAAAATTCTTCAGCACAAGTCCTTCAGAGTTGTCTTGGATCATTGTATTGGTGAGAATAGCAGAGTCATTCACAGACGATCATCTTACAATGTTGCAGTTATATTGGAAACAGTAAATTTCACTTTGCATCAGCTCATGTAGGTACAGGTTTTTTCTGAGAGCGTCCTGCTCATCATGTCTTCTAGCACAATAGTCTTCCATCATAATCACATCCCACAGTTTGTTCAGCCATTCCCCAATTAATGGACATCCCTTAAATTTCAAATTCTTTGCACCAGAAAAGAGCTGCCATAAATATTTTTGAATGTATTGGTTCTTTACCTTTTTGGTTCTTATCTCTTTCTGAATGCTGACCTAGTCGTGGTATTACTAGCTCAAAGAGTATGCCTGGTTTTATAGCCTTTTGGCCATAGTTACAAATTGCTATTGTGGGGAGCAATTTTTAATGGGGGAGTGCTAGCTAAGCAGCTCGCCGCAATATTGAGGCAAGGAAGTAGATCAGCAACCTCCCTCAAAACAGAACAGGATTTATTTTAACAAGAATAAACTTAAAAAAAAACACACAAACAGGATCAGTAGGATCAAGGGAAAGGAAATAAAATAGGAAAAGGGAAATTATACAACCTGAAAAGATACCACCGCCCAAGAATCAGCTAAGAATACGCAGCAGAACTCCTGTCGCCTTCCAGCCAGCTAGAATGCCCAATTCTCCTCCCCCAATCCCAGAAAAACCACACACAGCCCCAGCCAATGGGATGGCTGCTCTGACAGTCACATGACTACCCTCACTAGGCTTCCAATCATTATAATTTTGCCAGGCCCATGTAGGCGTCAACAAGTGGTAATAATGTGAGGTGCCAGAGCCATGACAATGGCTACAACTAGTGGGTGGAGCACTGTGCAGTTTGTAGAGCCCCAGGCCAGTGTGCAGGGAGGCATAAAAACCTCAAATAACAATTAATTCTTTACACTATACAGAATGTTTGAATCAGTTTACAACTCCACCAACAATTAATTAATATCTCATTTCCTCCATATCCCTTACAACATTTGTCATTTTCATCTGTTGTCCTATTATCCAATCTAATAGTTATGCGGTAGTACTCCAGAATTGTATTGACATGCAGCTTTCTAATCAATAGTGAGTTAGAGCATTTTTAAAAATATAACTATAGAAAACTTTGATTATTTCTTCTGAAAACTGTTTATATCTATTGATCATTTATCATTTTGGGAATGGCTCTTATTTTAATAGATTTGACACAGTTCTCTACATGTTTGAGAGGCCTTTATCAAACTTGCTTCCAAAATTTTTGTTACTATTGCTAATTGTATTTCTATTTATCTCCATTGTATTCCCACAGCACTACATTTTTTCTATTCTCTATCTCCTTTCAGTCTGTCCCTCCTCTAAAGTATTTTGCTTCTGACTACCCTCTCCCCCAATCTGCACTCTTTCTATCACAACTCCCCTTATCCTCTTCCCCTCCTACTTTACTGCAGGATAAGATATATTTTTATACCCAATTGGGTGTGTTTGTATTTCCCTTTTTGAGCCAATTCTGGTGTAAGTTTCACTCACTCCCCAGAACCTCCCCCATCTTTCTTTCCATTGTATAAGCTTTTTCTTGCTTCTTATGTGAGATATTTTACCCCATACCACCTCTTCCTTTCCCTTTCTCCAAGTGCATTTCTTTCTCTCCCCTTATTTTATTTTTTAAAATATCATCCCTTCATATTCACCTCACAACTATGGCCTCTGTCTAAATATACTCCATCCAGCTACCCTAATAATAAGAAAGTTACATGCATCATCTTCCCATATAGGAATGGAAACATATTAACCTTTTAATATACCTTATGATTTATTTTTCCCATTTACCTTTTAATGTTTCTTTTGAGTCTTGTGTTTGAAAGTTAAATTTTCTATTTATCTCAGGTCTTTTCATCAAGAATTCATGAAAAAAAAAAAGAATTCATGAAAGACCTCTCATTGAATTCCCATTTTTCCCCTGAAGGACAATACTCCATTTTTTCTGGTTAGGTGATTCTTGGTTGTAATCCCAGCTACTTTGCCCTTTGTAATATCATATTCTTAGCCCTCCAATCCTTTAATATAGAAGCTACTAAATCTTTTGAGATCAAGTTATCCTCTAAACTTTTATTAGATGTTTGACCCTTTGTAGTTCACTTAACTTCTCTCTGCCATAGTCTCCCCAACTACAAAATAGGGATAATAATAACCCTTACAAACCATGATTGCCTGAAAATAAAATCAAACAATATTTCCAAAACAATTTGCAAACTTTAAAGGACTAATAAGAAAACACAATCTAACTCACTATTTATTAGAGCAATGCAAATCAAAATAATTCTGGTTTACTACCTCAGACATATTATATTGGCTAGTAGAACAGGAGAGAAAACTGACAAATTTTGTAGGGGATGTGGAAAAAATAAGACATCACCACACTACTGGTGGAGTTGTAAGCTGATTCAACCATTTTGTAGAGCAATTTGGAATTATTCCCAAAGGGCTATAAAACTATTCATAGCCTTTGAACTAACAACATGACTACTAGGTCAGTATCCAAAAACAAATAAACAAACAAAACAGGAAAAAAAAACTATAGGTTGAGAATATTTATAACAGCTCTTTTCTGGTTGCAAACAATTGGAAATTGAGGAGATGCTCATCAAATAGGGAATGACTGAACAAATTGTCATGTGTGATTATAATGGAATATTATTGTGCCATAAGAAATGAGCAGGATGCTCTCAGAAAAATCTGCAAAAACTTATATGAGCTAATGCAAAGTGAAATGTAGTGTGTGAAAAGTAACAGCAATATTGTCATATGATCAGCTGTGAATTACTTAGCTATTCTCAGCAATATAATGATAAAAGACAACTCTGAAGAAATTATGGTGAAAAATATATTCATTCTGAGAGAAAGAACTGATGGTATCTGAGTACAGACTGAAGCATAATTCTCTTTACTTTATTTTTCTTGAGTTTTTTTCTTTCACAAAATGACTAATGTGGACATGTTTTGCAAGACTACACATGTAGAACCTGTATTGAATTGCTTGTCTTCTCAAAGTTTGGCTATTTCCTTTTCCCTTTTACCTGTTGCCATCCCTCATTGGAATGTATGTAGACTCTGAAATCAGGGGGGGATAATTTTAGAAAGAAAGAAAGAAAAAAAGAAAGGTGACAGATAATAGATAGATAGATACATATTCGTTACACTTATAAAAGTGGCTAGAACAAAGGAATTTCTTCAAAAGTGCTCATCTATACATCAATGAGCAAAAATTGTGCTTATTTTAAAAAGGAAGAGTGAGAGTGGTAAGTTTGGTGATTATAAATTAAAAAACCTCATCTTTATCACACACATATACATATACCAATATACAACAATATATCTTTACATATATGTGATTTTTAAGCAAATGATTTGTGAGCATTTATAAAATTATTGAATACTAGTGGTGGGAAGTTTTATGACAGAATGGTCTTATTTCCTTTTATGCAAGTTACTGTATTGACCATTTAGAAGACAATTATAAAAATTAATATAATTATTTCATCTCAAAAATGGCAAGATCTATCAAGATGTCTATGCCAATTACAAAATAACAGTAATAGGTAGCAAGTATTGAATGCTTTAAAATTTGCAAAGACCTTGATAAATTTGTTATTTTATCCTCACAATAATCCTATGTGGTAGATACTATTAATTTTCCCATTTTACAGATGAAGAAACTGATGCTGAGAAAGGTTAAGTAACTTGTCCAGAGTTACATAGTTTGTAATTATCTGAAGTAGGATTTGAGTACGGATATTAACAGTAAATCTGACCAGTCAAGTTTCTTATAGGATATATGAATTGCATAATGGAGAGGAAGAAGGAGGAGAAGGAACAAGAAGGGGAGGAGAAGGAGAAGAAGAAGGAGGACAAGGAAGAGGGCAAGGACAAGGAGAAGGAGAGGAGGAGAGGAGGAGGTAGCCAATTTAGTTGTACTGTTTTATGTCAACTCTTAGTAGAGTTCTGTCGTCTTTCAGCAGTGAGACCACTGAATGAAGCCAGAGTATCCAGATTCTGTTTCAAGATGAAACATTACACAATTGTGCAACAGTAATCACTGAGGTGCAATGGAGGTAACAATTTATATGAAGGCATAAGAACCTGGCTACTATTTACACTCTGTTACATAAAGCTCTATTACGTTGATCAGGACACAACACTCTAAACTCCATTTTGCATATTTACATGGTTAGGACGTTAGATTATATGACTATCAAGGTTCCTTTTTGCTGTCAATACTATAAAACATAAAAAGTGTTGCTTAATGCATTGGTGTCACCTTGCTAGATAACTTTAAGTATATTTCTGCTCTATATTTGCTAAACAATTCATCAGTGATCTACATGAAGACATGATTGCTAAATATGCAGATATGACTGCAAATAAATAACCAACAAAATGGATCAAATAATCAAAATTCAAAGTAATTGTGAGAAACAGAATATTTAACATAAGCCAATGAAAATATTTTGATGCATGTTAACATCAAGTTTAAATATTTATGATTATTGAATAGTTATTAATTTGTGAAATTAGTTGAAGAAGCAAAGGAAATAGGATACATACAGAGCACACGTAGTTATACTTTTGTCTGACATAAACTAAGATTAAGATGCTTCTGGATAAAAATAAGAATGGGATCTTAAGCTGCAATGGGAAGATTCAATCCCAATATATTCATACCACAGAGAAAAAAATGCTAAAAATAGGTATGAATTTATGACTATCTACTCTATCATTTTCTTTTTTATCTGTTTTCTTTTACAACATGGCTAATATTGGAAATGTTTTGCCTGACTGCTCATGTGCAGTCTAGATTGAATTGCTTGAGTTCTTGGAGCGGGGAAGGGAGGGAGGAAGAGAATTTGGAACACAATTTTTTTTAATTGATGTCAAAATTTGTATTTAAATGTAATTTGGGAAAATAAAATTTAATGGTAAATGAAAAAAATAATATAATTTCATAATCTTGAAGGTGGGAACTGTTTTATTATTGGTAAGTCCAGGGAATGGTTCAGTGTCATGCACAGAGCAAGAACATTTTTTTTTCAAAGTTAGGAATTGAAGTGAATGATAGTGCTTATTAGATTGTGCAATGTAGGCATAAAATACATGCCAATTTATTGACTAGGTTGAGTTTTCTGATTGACCCTTTTGGTGGTTTTCAGGTCCTTTATTGCTTTTACATAAAATGTTGGATCTAGTTATTTTTATGTGCCATATATTTTTTCCTACATGATGAATTTTATAATACATTTATGTCCATTTGATAAGATGTCAAACATATTTTAACAGATTTTAGTACTATATAATTATTCAACCTCTATTTTTTTTAAAGTGTCATATCTATGATTTACTTGCATCAAGATTTTAGTAAGGCCCTCTTCCACCTTCTCATAATTATAGAATAGTTCCTCTGGTAAAATATCATCTGTTTTCTTTTTTCCCCTCACAGTCTGCTTAATGATGTTGCTTCCAGGAATTCATTATGATGAAAAGTGGGAACTGCCTGCATATTTACTGTGTCAACTGTGACTGTGCTTCTAGTCTCCAGTTCCTTCTATAAAACTAAATTGTCCAATCTATTTTTTCCAACAACTGAATGACTCATTTGGATCTCAATATGGCCTCTGCTACTTTGTAGCAATCAATCATTGATGTTGCAGATAAACAAATTGTCAAATTGTTAAATTGGCAGACATATAGATATGGCCACTTTCTGGATTACATAGCTCTGCACAAAATAGGTGCTTATTTAAATCCTGTTGTATTACTGTGGGCCTGTATTGATGCCTACAGTAGCTTTCCATTAACTCTACATCTTTCCCAAATTTATGTGCTCTATTGGACTTTCATGTCCTGCTCATGATGCTGCAACTTTACAGAAAAGTCTGCAAATGCTTTCAATTTTGATACGGTGATTGGAAGATGTAAAACTCTCTTCCAAAAATAATGAAAAACAAATCAAATTGTGATAATGTAGGGAAAAAAAAACAAAATAAAGTCCATCTGATTACATTGCCTTGGTGTACCTATATTGCTCAACACTGTCCCAGTTGGAATGTGAGCTCTGCCTGCCACAGATGCTTTTATGGTTTCTAAAACATTCTACATTAGCAATTCCTGCATAAAGGGAATGTAATTTCAGTAGACTATTCCTCAGCTTGTTCCAGGCTTCCATTTGCACTTATAATTAAACATTAAATGCTGAAGTGTTCTCATTAACTGGTGACTTGGTAGAGTCTGTTTAATACATTCTTCAAAACTGATTCCAACAAAATTTTTACCCTTAAATAGGCAGCTAAAAAGAAGGGTTGTATGTTTGGAAAACTTTTTGTCCCCTGTACCTCACTTTCTCTTCAAAGTAGAAGTTATGACAGTGATGTTTAAAGAGCTAGTGTTTATGAATAAGGATTAGTGGTACTTTGGATTAAAGTAATTCACAATTAATTTCATCCATTTTGACTATTCAGCTAGACATCCAAAATATTAACTTTTCAGCTATAGTTCATTCTAATTATTCTCATACTCTTTTGTAAATGATGGTAGATTGTATGATGTAATGGAAAGAACTTTTGACTTGGAATTAGAAGACCTGCGATAAGTCGTGTGATGTAAATAAATGATAAACTACCAGTTATGCAGAAGAAAAATGGGCACATAATACACTTTTAAGTTTTATTTACCTTGTTTACATTTTATCTATCACTTTCTTAAATCTAGATAATAATACAACAATAAATCACATCCTGATGTGGAACATATTATCATTTCCAAAGTATAAATAAAAGTTCACAATTACAATTCAATATTAAAGCTGGCTCCATCACAACTCTTCCTGGAATGAAGTCCTGACTATGGCATTCTGTGGTCATATGAGCCTTGAGCAATTAATTGACTTTTTTTTTTTTGAGACTCAGTTTTCTTGTTTATAAAGTGGGTAAGTTATAGGTGCTCTACTTATTATACCTACTTATGGTGTTGTTTGGGAAATGTATCATATGGATCTTAAATGCTTCCAAACATTTATGTTTTTAATCAGTAAGAAGATTATCTTAATTACCCCCTCTGCCTTTGTAAGCAAAATTCATGACTTGATCTATCAAAAAAAAATCATCGTAAGCAATAGAATTTTTATCATAATGTGTAATTAGTTTTTTACTTGTCATATTACATACACATATTTTATTATAGTCAAATACTCAATGCTTTTTCAGCTTCTTAGAATTTTCAGAATGTCTCTCACTTTTTACGTAGGCTTCAAGACCATAGGGTTTTCCTTATATACTGATAATTTACTGTAATAAGAATATAATGGATGATAGATTGCTTATTATTTCATTTTATCTTAAAATTATCCAGCCATCTTCCTACATTATCTTCTTTCTATTTGCTCTTGGAAAGGATGTGTCATTTGAATGGTATCCTATGGATCCACTTATGAACTTTATGACTTCCCAGATCAAAATATGCTCCTTTTAGAATTGTAAACTACTAGGGGGCCACTACATGGTGCAGTGGATAGAGCACCGGCCTTGGAATCAGGAGTACATGAGTTCAAATCCAGCCTCAGACTCTTAACACTTACTAGCTATGTGACCCTGGGCAAGTCGCTTAACCCAAATTGCGTCACTAAAAAAAAAAAAAGAAAGAAAAAGAATTGTAAACTACTCATGGCTGCAACTGTGTACTTGCATTCCCAGCATTGACTTAGCACAATGCATAACACATTGTAAGTATGTAAGAAAAACTATATTTTTCATTTATTCTTTCATTAATTTTATAGTCACCCATTAAAAAAAACATTTACTTTCTCTCTTCTTCCTTAAAAACCCACTGGAATGGACATAATATAACAAATATCAAATTTCTTAAGTTTTCCCATGTATTTCTGAGATTTTCCCTTTTGTTGTTTTTTTTTGCATCACTATTAGTATTGAATTTATTCATATACCAAAATTTTTTCATTCATTCCTCATTTGATGAGTACTCCCTTAATTTCATGTTATTCAACATTAATCTGAATAAGGAAATCTGCTTGTAAATGGAGATGCTAGGACAAAAATATCAGATATTTTTCTGTCTTTTAGAAGTTTATTTTATACTGGTTAATAATAATATCTGAATATACATATGCATGTAACTATAAATTAACATATGTAATATAGTTTGTCCCTATGCATATATGTAAATGTGTTAATGATATGTATATAATGTGTGCTCATCCTTATATAAATATACCTGTGTGTACTGTGTTTATAAATATATGCACATGTATACATTGTATTTATGTATGAATATTTATGCATATATGGGCATATATATATATATATATATATATATATGTATGTATGTATGTATGTATGAATGCATGTGTTTGTTTGGCAAGAAACTACAACTTTTGTTGTTGATGCTCAGTCAGTTGCACATGGCATTTTGTGACCCCATTTGGGGTTTTCTTGGCAAAGACACTGAAGTAGTTTGCTTTGTCTTTCCCCAGATCATTTTACAGATAAAGAAATTGAAGCAAACAAGATTAATTAACTTGACCAGTGGTACACAACTTGTAGGTGTCTGAAGCCAGATTTGAACTCACATAGATGAGTCTTCCTGACTCCAGGTCCAACAATCTATGTATAGTTCCACTTAACTTACCTGAAAAAAAACAACCAATAACAACAACAAAACTTGTGAATCAAAATAACAATTTGTCCTATGATAATTACTTTTAAAAGGCTTTTCTATAGGTGGGCATTATGGAAAATTCCATCTGAATTTCAGGTCTTATTAGTCTATGTAATTTTTCTAGGAGTTTCTGCTTTTAAAAAAATCTGTATATATCCACATTGAAGAAATCACAGATTTTTTGATTAAACTAAAAGATTAACTAGTTAAATATCTATATTCTCATATCTAATGGGAGGGAAAACATTCTAATCTTTGTCTCTGTTTCTCTTATAATATCAAGATATATGTCTTATCTACATTGATAAAGAAAGTGAAAGAGATTATATCACTATCACTTTATTTGCCTTTGTATTGTCAGACTTCAGAACAGTGTTTGGCACATAATCATCAATTAATAAATGTTTGTTGATTATTGACTAGCTAGTATTATGCATAATATTCTCCAGAGAACACCACATCCCTTACAACTATTCTCATTTTCCCCTTCTATATCACAAGCCCTTGGGAAAGGCTGAACAAAATTTTTCTCCTCACTCCCACTTCCAAACCATTACTTTATCTTCATGCCTCACTGTTCTTTCTATCTTTTTTTTTTTTCTGGGCAATGATGGTTAAGTGACTTGCCCAGGGTCACACAGCTAGGAGGTATCTGAGGTCAGATTTGAACTCAGGTACACCTGAATCCAGGGCTGGTGCTTTATCCACTGTGCCACCCAGCTTCCTCTCTGTCCTTTCTTTATTAGTGAAGTGAAATCTATTTGGTTTTTGTTTGTTTGTTTTTTTTTTGTTTTTTTTTTTTTTTTAGTGAGGCAATTGGAGTTAAGTGACTTGCCTAGGGTCACACAGTTAGTAAGTGTTAAGTGTGAGGTTGGATTTGAACTCAGGTCCTCCTGACTCCAGGGACAGTGCTCTATCCACTGCACCACCTAGATGCCCATGTGAAATCTATTTGTACCACTTTCTTCCCATTTCTGCTACTGTTATTTGCTAACATTCTGGCCATTGTCATATTTTTCTCAATAACTTTAATATCTAGCTCATGGAATTCATCTAAACCTCTTCCATTGCTAAAATTGAATTATTTCTTTCCAATTACTGAATTTATGCCAAAGAGCTAGTTACCCTCACATGAACCTAGTTTCCTATCCCCTAAAATGAGGAAGTTGAACTAGATATTTTCTAATGTGCCATGAAAATGTACATCTGGCACCCTGTTATTCTTAGAGGCTTCAATATTCATATTAATTATCATTCTAGCAAATTGAATGGTCAATAACATTTTCTACCTTACTTTAGTGACATACATATATACAAATATGTGTATATTATGTCATGTCATTTTATATCATGTTACATATGTTATATCGCATCATCATGTTGTATCATGTTATATATCATATGTGCAGATCCCCATACACATAATACATGCACATGTACACATAATACATGATGTGTGTATATATGTATACCCACATAAAATGTACATACAAATATGCACATATGTATATATGCACAGAAACACACACACTGAGAAACCAGTTATTGCTTAGACTAGGGCTTCTTAAACTTTTCCCACTTGTGACTCCTTTTCACCCTAGAAATATTTATGTGACCAGGGTATATAGGTATATAAAATAAGTATACATGACCTTTTCCTTTTGTGATCCCCACATTGAGTTATGTGACCTTATGTATTGTCTCAAGTCACAGTTTAAGAAGCTTTGGCTTAGATCTCAAAACTAGGCCACTGCTTTATTTTCAATAAATAACCAGAAATTTTAATTGCTGTTCTATATCTCCAATGACATATAGAATGAGTTTTACTGTCTCAAATAAAACTAAACCTATTTTTCTTCCTTGTGAACTCTGATCCAGAGACTTATTTTAATCTTCTCTGTTTGACTACCTCAATGGACTTCACTTAAATCTATATCTACTTTTGTAAACATTATATGCAGGATTAATATTTCTCTAGCTATTGTTTCAAATCTTGAGCTTCTCTGAAATTCTAACATTCATGGTCTGTGAATGAGGATCCCTAGTGCTTCCTCTCCTACCATCTGATTTCTGCTATCCTCCTCCAAGAAAACGATAAAAAAGAAATGCTGATTTTAATATTTCATTGCATCTGTAATTTACTTAATAAAGGTATTCCTTCCAGTGATAGATTGGAATTGATCCACATTTTGTCATGTTTAATGGATACTA
This sequence comes from Dromiciops gliroides, assembly GCF_019393635.1. Classification (NCBI taxonomy): domain Eukaryota; kingdom Metazoa; phylum Chordata; class Mammalia; order Microbiotheria; family Microbiotheriidae; genus Dromiciops; species Dromiciops gliroides. The sequence continues at coordinate 356,588,622 of NC_057861.1, read as the reverse complement.
TTATTGTTTTTATATAAAACACCCAAAACACTAGATGCCTCCACTTTTGAATTTGAATATTTCATATAAACTTACAATTTTTCCTCACTTCATGCCTTGCCCTAAAAATTTCCCTATTTACTTATGGTATTATCTCCTACTTGTTCCAATCACTGTTGCTGCTATGTGTACTTGTACCCATGTTACCCTTAGCTTCACCTGTTCTTTATATTCTTCTGTGATCCTGATATTCCACATTTATGAGTAGTAGAGTATCACTAGTAGAATATTATTGTCAAAGAGATGAGTTTTCACAGAAAGAGGAACCTCAGATGATTTAAAACCATTTAGTTTGCCAAAATAGAATCCATTATCTTTTCCACAATACCTGCCTATCTTTTGAATTTTTCCTATGTTGGCAAGAGAAACCCATTCTCTTTCATTCAGAGTCTCAGAGTAATCTTTGACTCTTCCCTCTCCTGAATGCCACATATACAAACCTTTTTCCAAGTTTTCCCAATTCTAGCACCACAACAAATCTTGAATCATTTTTTTCCTCACATATCAAATTTCTATGTTCAGACTCTTATGTTCTCTTTTTTAAGGGCTAAAATTCTAGCTAGTCTGTCTAAAATATCTAATGAGTGGTCGCCAATAAATTATAAGCTTTAGCAAGAGTTAGAATTTTAAGCGTTTATTAAGGAGAATAAGAATTTGATAAAGAGAGAGAGAAAGGCCTAGATTCCTATCTATTAAAGGGAGAGCACATTTTTAGCTCCCTTCTCTGCCAGAGTCCCCAGGAAAGAGCGCGAGACTGAGCACCAGTCTCTTCTTACCTCCTCCCACTAGCCCGCGTCACTTCCTGACGCCAAAGAAAAGACTCCTGGTCTTGCCCTCAAAGACCTTCGCTTCATGGGCAGAACTCTTCTACAGTAAGTCTCCAGCAGGTGGCGTCATTCCAATCGTTACATCTTTCATAGATTATTAGTTTTTAGATCACCTTCCTTTCTTCCACTTCATGGTGTTTTCCTTTTCCCCCTAAATCATTCTTTACATGATTGCCAAAGAGATCATTCTAAAAGATAGGTCTGCCCCTACCACTCCCTAATCAATAAAATTCATTAACTATCTTTACCTCTAGAACCAACAACAGCAAAAACAACAATAACAATAAAATTTCACTACAGAATTTAAAGCCATATACAACCTATTTCCAACCTACCTTTCCAAACGTATTATATCTTTTGAACTGTTATATACTCTGTGATTCATCCAAATATACCATAATTGATATTCCTCATAAATTATATTTTAACTCTGCTCACCATGGCTAGAATTCATTACTTTTCCATTTCTGATTTTTAGAATGGTTAGTTTCCTTCAAAGCTCATTTTACGTGTCACTTATTATATAATGTCTTTCTTAATTTCCAAACTACTAGTGCTTCTTCTCTGTAATCATGTTATGTTCAGTTTCATGTCTGTATATACATATCATAATATCATACATTGAAAATTATTATAACATTTATAGCATCATATGATATGATACAGTATAATTTAATATCATAGAACATATGATTTTTAAAAATTTCTCAGAAACAAAACAGTGCCTAGAAAATGGAATGGGTTTAATAAATGCTTTTGGTTTGATTGCCAGAAGTTATAATCTAGACTTTATTTATTTTCCATTCATTCAGTTTTTCTAATGCATTATCTAAATTTGACCATCTATAGAGAATCCTGCCACCATTTGGATCTTGCACAGGAAATCCTCCATGATGTAGGCGAACAGCATTTGTAAATATTTGAAATGCTTTTTCATTTCTCTTGTTATTGATAAAGAAAATTTTTAAAAGTGTAATCATCCTTATTATTACATCTATCAAGTAATATAGTCCTTGATCTGCTACTTCATGCCTGTGCAACCTTGGGAATTTCATTTAACTTTTCTAAGATGGGATTCCCTCATCTATAAAATGGTAGGGTTTGACATCATGAATTATAATACTCCTTCTGGTTTTACACTTATGATGCTATGAATATTTTATAACCTCAATATATCTTATTCCAGATAAATTTTGGAGAATATCCTTGTGTTACATTTTACTGCACTGAGTACAATGTTGTTGTTTTTCATGTTGTATTTATCAACAAAACTTACTTTCAATTATGTGTTTATACAGATGTGTTTACATATAGATGACTCCTTGCAAAAATGTTTTATCACCATTGATACTCAATATTTTCACAGAATATTCTATTTAGTATTTTACAAATATGAGAATATAATAGATAAGTTGATATTTAGTAATAATAATCTGGTTCTCCTAATTTCCTTCTTTCTTTCTTTCCTCTGTAAGAAATAATGGGCTTTTGTCAATGCACAAAGGCCCCAACCAGAGGAGATTAATCTAGATTGATTGAATTAAGTGAGACTGACTGAGAGTGATTGACTTTGTTGATTAACCTACTTAAAGTTAATTAAATTGAAACCCTACCTGGCTGGCCCTCAACAGGTTCTTAGAAGCTAAGAACTTTGAACTAAACAAGCCCAGTGAACCAAGGGATTTGGATGACACTGACCAATCAGCTTGAAGGACAGCCTCTTTTGAGGGAGGGATGCAGGAAATGGGAAGTGCTATTTCTTCTCTTGTTTGGTGTCCAACCAGGCTGGTGGTGGTAGACCAAGTTGAACCATTATCTCTCCTTTATGATAGATAGGCTTTTCCCTTGGTTTCCTGACCCAGGTGTTCTCTTTTTCACTAAGAAATGCTTAATACCCAAAACTGGTTCTAATGCTTCCAATTTATAAGTAAACCCCAGCTAGTTTTCCCCCACACTGGGGACAGGAAAAAGGCGACCGCACATTAGATTTTACTTGTCACACCTCCCTCCCACCTTCATTCATTCTTCCTCCTTCCTCCCCCCTTCCTACTTCCATTTCTCCCTCTCTCCCCTCCTTATTTCTTTTCTTCCTTCCTTCTTGCCTTCCTTCCTTCTTTTCCTTCTTTCTTTTTTCTTCCTTTCTTTCTTGTGAAATCATGTTCTCTTTAAAATATCTTGAAAAATTATCCCATTTTTTTTAAATTTTCAACTCCAGGACGTACTAGTTGTGATTCTGACTCTTTTGGTTTTTGGTTTAATTGACAGAAGTTATAATCTAGGCTTTATTTTTTCTTCATTCATTCAGGTTTTCTAATGCATTATCTATACACAGGAATAGTTGAACATTTTCTTTTGGGGAGAAAAGGCAAAGGAAAGACCACTGAAGTTATTCTGTTCCTGCCTGTAAATGTAAAAAGCATAGAATACTTGTGTCACAGAGAATGATGAGAAATACTGTGTATAATGAGTTAAAATGCAAAAGACATTTATGAGACAAATTGTTCTGGGACATGATAAATTTTATGGAGGAACCATTTCTAAGGAATGTACAAAATTAAAGTATCCTGGGCATTACTGATTTTAAAAATATTGTTAATTAGCTTAATTCACAAGGCAAATTTGTTTGTACAGTTAAAAATATGATGATAAAAATTATGACAGATACAAATGTTGTATCTATTTGTGAGTCTTCGTGGATTACCATACCAATAAGACTAGCATGACTAAAGCCAAAATGAAAGGAAATGTGACTTGGTTCATCAATCAAGATTAGATACTTGAAAAATAATGCTATCAACATATTTATATTGCCACATATTGCATTCCATTTAAAGACTGCTGCTCTTAGTTTCCTGCATAGAATAATTAGGCAGGGGGGCAGCTAGGTGGCACAGTGGATAAAGCACCAGCCCTGGATTCAGGAGTACCTAAGTTCAAATCCGGCCTCAGACACTTGATATTTACTAGCTATGTGACCCTGGGCAAGTCACTTAACCCTCATAGCCCCACCAAAACAACAACAAAAAAAGAATAATTAGGCAGATTGCTAAGGAATAGTTGAATATCCCCTAGAATATCCATGGGGAGTCACTCTATTTGTCCCATAAATTGAATTGCTTTTTTATTCTTTGACATCACTCACAATAATTTAACTTTCATAATTACAAATTCATATTTGGCTTTTCTAAATCCATTTTTTCTCACTGCACAATGCAGGTAAGATTTTAATTTACTGGAATACCATAACATAACATAAGATTGCTTAAAGCTGGACACTAGTATGTTCTCACTGAATTAAATCCATTTGAATTCCCCATGATCTCTAACCTCATTGTATGTTCAATTATTGGGGTCTTCTAAAATAGTTATCTAATTATAACTTGATTTGATTTGGCTATTATATTTGTACAATAATTGTGTCTTTTAAACTGGACAACAAGCTACCTAAGTGTAGGAAATGAGTCTTATCTATACATCATATTTTCATGAGTGCCTAATATAATGCTCTGTTCAAAATAGGGTGATTAATAATAGGCTGCTGTAATTATAATTTCTGCATTATATTTAGGTTACAAAAACATCTTTTTGAATCCCTAGCATATTAGAAATAGAATATAATCACACATTGAAATTTAAAGAAAAAAGTCAGTCCATTGCATGTCCTGTTATCCTAGGAAATATACTCCCCAATTTACTAAACTCTTGATTTGATGGTTTCATCAAATGGCTCTGTCTTCCATCCCTATTCTGTCTAATTTTTTTTCAGATTTTAACTAGTATAATATTTTAAACACTAAGTACAAAACCGATGTACTACACATCAAACAAGTGTCAAACATTCATTCGTATCAATGCTTTTTTACAATAGGGACTGCCACTCTCTACTGATGACATATATTTAATTTTCAGGTATAATTAGGATATGAATATTTTGCTATCATCCCATTGAAATTTGCCTTTTTCCAAACAAAACAAAGTTATTCATAAATTTAAGATATTCTTTTTAGGCAGGCCTTTGTGGCTTGGAAAACGTCCTATTTACATTTTTAAAAATATCGTCTAAAGCTAATGTTCATCTTATTAAGAATGATGGGGGGGGGGGGCGGCTAGGTGGCGCAGTGGATAGAGCACCGGCCCTGGAGTCAGGAGTACCTGAGTTCAAATCTGGCTTCAGACACTTAACACTTACTAGCTGTGTGACCCTGGGCAAGTCACTTAACCCCAATTGCCTCACCAAAAAAAAAAAAAAGAATAATGGGAATATCACTATTTTTAAAAATTTTAAAATAATGTAGTTTAGTTGTTAATTTCTTCATAGTCTATGTCTTTATATGATCCTTTAGTGCAGGGACTGATTATTCTTCTCTTTGATTCCTTAGTACCTAGCATGGTGCTTAATACATAGAGTAGACAGCAAATAAAAGGTTGTTGACTGTATCATAGGTATCAAGCTCCTTACCCACTATCAAATCTGCCCCACAACATACCCCGGCATGTTCTAGAACAGATTAACATACATTTAAGAAATATTTCACAAAGCAAATAAAAATACAATAAAACACAGAAAAAATTTTTATAGAATTATTTTGAAAACATTTTAAAACTAAATCAAAATATCACCTGAAGGAAGCCTTGTAAATAGATTAATAGTCTATTTGAATTAGAAACTTCCTGGACTGCACTGATTCCTTCGAGCTTGCTACTCTGAGCTACAAAAATTGAGCTACTGCTGAGATTTTCCAACTTTTAAGACAATACCTTTTAGTTTTTATTTGAGCCCAGGAAGCTTCAAACTCACATTTCCTGTGGGATATACCAAATGAATATGTCTGGCAGTATATAAGATTTCAGCAGAAGAGTCATTTTTTTAGAACATTGCTGGAGGCTTAAAAGACAAGGAAAGAAAACATTCTGTGGTGTTCCAAAATAAAGCAGTAACTAGTAAGAGTCAGCTTTGGTGAATTTCTAAGAATCCATTTTTTCATTATAACAAAGAGAGTATTCAGAAGACTGGTGACTGCCGTAGAGGATGTAAGTATTATTCCACCTACTGGGCAGTTGGCTCTTTGAGCATTCATTTAGAAAGTTGCTATCTTCACTTGTCATTCCCCTTCTTAACCAATGTCCTTCTCAATTTTAGTTTTTCATGGTAACCTCCCCTCCTTAATTAGTGGAATGTAATTGATTTTTAAAATTTTTATTTTGAGTTCCAAGTGTATTCCCTCACTCCAGACCCTCCCATGATCATTGAGAAAGCAAGCAATATGAAACCCATTATACATTGGAAGTCATGCAAAATACATTTCCATATTAGCCATGTTAAAAATATAAAAAAACAAAGTGGAAAAAGTAATTTTTAATCTGCACTCAGTACTCATCATTTCTATGTCTGGAATTAAGTAGTATTTTTCACCATTATTCCTTATAATTATTCTGAGAGTATTCTTGATGAATAGATTATCTGGTTTTATTACAGAATTTTAACATTTAAACTCACACATTCTAAATATCCTTACATATATAAGCACTGAAAATATAGACCAAAAATATAGGATAATCTTAAAGATGAGAATGAAGTAAATATATATATATATATATATATATATATATATATATATATATATAAATATATATATATATATATATAATTGGGGTGGTAGAGAATAGTGGGAGAGATTTAGATGAAGGGAGAGATAAAGTTTTGAATTCAGTTCAATTAAACCTAGGAAGACTGTATTTTATCCAATTCCATTTACTTTCAATTTATAAAATGAATTCAGCAAAGCAAAAGGTAAATTATGGTATTTACTTGTTAGAACTTATGAATAATGCTGTATGCTCCATTGTTTTATCTTGCAACACAATTCTGTGTCAAGGAGAAATCCAATTATACTGAGGTTTAGATAAACGAGTAAAGCAGCTTGAACAGAAGTATATGCAAGAAAAGTGCTACAAGAAATCTAGATAGAAAATGAATTGATGAAAAAGAGAAATGCCAAGGTCAATAGGCTAATTGATAGGTATTCAGATTGTCTATTTAAAAGTAGGAAAATAAGTGATGAGGCAAGACTAGTGTCATAGTTTGAACCAGTATTACTTTTTATCTCACCATTAAAGACATTCATTTTTTTTTCCCTATCTGAAACCCTGCTGGTGGAGCACTTTGTCTAGAAACCCTCAGCTGCTTAAAAGCAAAGAAAAAATAATTCTGGGAGGGATGTAAAGTTTACAATTATTTTTTATCATTGTTTTGGTTGGTTAGTGTTTCCTTTGCAAAAACAAGATCATCTGAAGCCTTAACAAGGACTACTTGAAAGGCAAGGAGATTGGACATTTGTTTTCCTTTAAGCCCAGAAATCATCACAAGTCATCATGGTACTGTTGAAAAAATGAATTGCCTGATATTTGGCTTGTTTCCTTACTTTTGGCAGTATAAAGTTTTTAATTAGCTCAGCACTTGCAGCAATCAAAGGGAGTGCTAAAACAAGAGAGAGAGAGAGATGAGCTAATAAGCTTTTTTATGTCACTTAGTCCAAAAGATATTCCAACATTGCATTGCCTTTCTAGGTGGTGGAAATGTAAACTTAACACCTTCCTAATTGGAAGAGATAGAAATTAATCTTATATAACATATATTAGCCAATTCCTACAAAGCACTGTTCTGATTAAAGCTACATTTTAATGTCAAACTAATTCCAGGAATAACTTTTTTTATTACTGTGCTAAAATTAATGCGTATTTTATGAAGACTATGCCTTTTTATCAACTTATAGCTCAGTTTCTACTTAACATGGTTCCATGAGATAGCAAACTTCCCTTCCAACAGTCAGAGGGATCAGGAAAACAATTTGAAGTCTGAATTCTAGGAACACATAAAAAATCACCTGGGATTAAATCAAATATTAATAAATTTTAAATGATTGTATTAGTAATATCAATACTGAACACAGTGTGTTGAACAGGGTTTAGAAGTTATTAATGTTGAAACCTTAGAGCAGCAGAAAGCTTGGCCCAGCAAAACAATTCTATTGTCATGATTGTGAATTGAGGGAATACTGATTTTGATCATCACTGTGACCAGGCGAGACAGATACTTTGATGACTTCTATGTTCCTGGTAGGGACTAAATTAGTCAGGATGATGATGATAGTGGGTGGTGGTAGTAGAAATGGTGGTGGTGGTGGTGACGGGGATGATAATGATTTTGTAGAGAAGTAAGGATGTGTCGACCATGTTGATATTTATAGATTTGGGATTCCAAGGTAGAATGAAGGTAAACAATAGTACACTGACAGATACCAGCTTAAAATACTCTCATACTTATCATAAATCAACTAAATAATGTGTAACATATTATTTAGAAACTGTCAATTACACCATTTTGTACTTATGATGAGCATAAGCAGAACAGTATGAGCAGAACTTCATCTTATAGGCCAACATTAGTTGCAGTAGGGAATTAGATTCTACAGAGAACTTGATTAAGACATATATTTTCATATTTAGTAGCTTCAGTACAAAAAATGAGAACAGATAGAGGCAAAGGAAGCTAAGCTGAAACATTTGGTTCAAGATCAAGAAACAGAAGCAGAGGAGTCAAGTTGGCAAAAAAGGCAGGGAATTGCCTGAACTCTCCCAAATCACTCTCTAAAAAACTTTAAATGGCTCCTCAAAACAAATTCTTGAATGGCAGAACCCACAAAAAATGGGGTGAAAATATTTTCCAGCATAAGAAAATTCAGAAGGACTAAAGGGAAGGTATGTTTCACTCATGTAAAAGAGAAGTGCAGCCCAATGAAGGTAGTGTACAGGCAAGCTAGTGGGAGGCCCTTAGCCACAATACAGGAGAGCAACTGAGGCCCTGTCACACCAGCAACATAGCAGGCTGGCTGTTAGGCCTCCTGTCCCAGGCACATCACCCCATTGGCAAGGCCCAGCAAGCTCATAAGACCCAGCAGGCTCAAGCATAGCAGTTGATTTGCCAGGCCTGAAGACCCCAAAACAACAGGCCAGTGTCCAAACCCCTTGCCTTTTGGGTAAGCTGATTAGGACAAAGGGCCCCAGAACCTAAGAAAAAATCTCAACTTTAAAAGTCACAAAATAAACTGGTAAATAAGAAAACAACAACAAACACTGACCATAGAAAGATATAATGTCAACAAGGAAGATCAAAACACAAACTCAGAAGAGGACAATGTAAAAATGTGTATATGTAAAGCTTTTTTTTAATTAATAAATTATTTTATTTTTTTCCCATTACATGTAAAGATAGTTCTCAACTTTTGTTTATACAAGCTTTCCAATTTCAGATTTTTCTCCCTCCCTCCCCTCCCTCCCCCCCTACCCTAGACAGCAGGTAATTTGATATCAGGTTTTATATATATATATATATATATATATATATATACACACATACATACATACATAATAACGTTAATAATATTTCTCCATTAGTCGTGTTGTAAGAGAAAAATCAGAGCAATGATGAAAAACCTCAAATAGAAAAAACAACAGCACCAAAAACAGAAGAAATAGTATGGTTCATTTAGCATCTATAATCCACATTTCTTCTTTTTTTTCTTTTCTTGGATTTGGAGATGCTCTTATATCATGAGTTCCCTGGAACTCTTCTGTACCATTGCATTGGTGAGAAGAATATAGTCCATCACAGTAGATCAACACTCAATGTTGATGATACTGTGTACAATGATCTTCTGGTTCTGCTCATCTCACTCATTATCAGCCCACGCAAGACCCTCCAGGTTTCTCTGAACTCCTCCTGCTCATCGTTTCTTACAGAAAAATAGTATTCCATTGTATTCATATACTACAACTTGTCCAGCCATTCCCCAATTGATGGGCACCCCCTCAACTTCCAATTCCTTGCCACCACATAAAGAGCAGCTATAAATATTTTTGAACATGTGGGTCCCTTTCCCCTTTCCATGATTTCTTTGGGAAAAAAGACCCAAAAGTGGTATTGCTGGGTCAAAGGGTATGGAGAGCTTTATCATACTTTGGGCATAATTCCAAATTGCTCTCCAGAATGGTTGGATCAGTTCACAGATCCACCAACAATGCATTGGTGTTCCAATTTTCCCACAGCTTTTCCAACATTTATTATTTACCTTTTTTGTCATTTTAGCCAATCTGGTAGGTGTCAGGTGGTACCTCAGAGTTGTTTTTACTTGCACCTCTCTAATCATTAGAGATTTAGAGCATTTTTTCCTATGGGAATAGATAGCTTTGGTTTCTTCATCAGAAAACTTCCTGGTCATATCCTTTGACCATTTCTCAATTGGGGAATGACTTGGATTCTTATAAATTTGATTTAGTTCCCTATATATTTTAGAGATGAGGCCTTTTTCAGAAGTAATGGCCACAAAATTTGTTTCCCAGCTTTCTGCCTCCCTTCTAATTTTGGATGCATTGCTTCTGTTTGTACAAAAAATTTTTAATTTAATGTAATCAAAATCATATATTTGCATTTCATAATATACTCTATCTCTTGTTTGGTCATAAACTGTTTCCTTTCCAAAGATCTGATAGGTACACTATTCCTTTCTCTCCTAATTTACCTATGGTATCACTTCTTATGTCTAAATCATGTATCCATTTTGACCTTATTTTAGTATAAGGTGTAAGATGTTGGTCTATGCCTAATTTCTGCATACTATCTTCCAGTTTCTCCCAGTAATTTTTGTCAAATACTGAGTTCCTATCCCTGAAGCTGGAGTCTTTGGGTTTATCAAACACTAAATTACTAGTGTCATTTACTACTGCATTTCCCTGTGCCTAGCCTATTCCATTGATCTACCACTCTATTTTTTAGCCAGTACCAGATAGTTTTGATGACTGCCGCTTTATAGTAAATCTCCAGGTTTGGTACTGCTAACCCATCTTCCTGTGAATTATTTTTCATTATTTCCCTGGATATTCTTGATTTTTTGTTTTTCCAGATGAATTTTGTTATTATTTTTTTCTAGCTCTATAAAAGAATTTTTAGGTAGTCTGATTGGTATAGCACTGAATAAGTAAATTAATTTAGGCAGTATTGTCATTTTTACTATATTAGCTCTGCCTATCCATGAGCAATTGATATCTTTCCAATTATTTAGAACTGATTTGATTTGTGTGAAGAGTGTTTAGTAGTTGTGTTCATAGAGTTCCTGGGTTTGTTTTGGCAAGTAGACTCCCAAGTATTTTATATTATCTACTGTTACTTTAAATGGAATTTCTCTTTCTATCTCTTGCTGCTGGACTTTGTTGTTCATGTATAGAAATGCTGATGATTTCAGTGGATTTATTTTATATCCTGCTACTTTTCTAAAGTTGTTAATGGTTTCAAGTAATTTTTGAGTTGATTCTCTAGGATTCTTTAAGTATACCATCATATCATCTGCAAAGAGTGATAGTTTTGTTTCCTCCTTGCCTATTCTAATTCCTTTAATTCCTTTCTCTTCTATGATTGCTAAAGCTAACATTTCTAGGACAATATTAAATAATAGGGGTGATAATGGACATCCCTGTTTGACCCCGGACCTTATTGGGAAGGCCTCTATTTTATCTCCATTGCATATTATACTTGCTGATGGCTTTAGGTAGATACTGTTTATTATTTTAAGGAAAGCTCCACCTATTCCTAAACTCTCTAGTGTTTTTATTAGGAATGGGTGCTGTACTTTGTCAAAAGCTTTCTCTGCGTCTATTGAGATAATCATATGATTGTGGTAGGTTTTCTTCTTGATGTGGTTAATTATGTTAATAGTTTTCCTAATGTTGAACCAGCCCTGCATTCCTGGTATAAATCCCACCTGGTCATAATGTATTATCCTGGTGATCACTAGCTGTAATCTCCTTGCTAATATCTTATTTAAGATTTTAGCATCAATATTCATTAGAGAAATTGGTCTATCATTTTCTTCCTCTGTTTTTGCTTTGCCTGGTTTTGGTATCACCACCATATTTGTGTCATAAAACGAATTTGGTAGAACTGCTTCTTCACCTATTTCTCCAAATAATTTGTATAATATTGGAAATAATTGTTCTTAAAATGTTTGGTAAAATTCACCTGTAAACCCAGCTGGCCCTGGTGATTTTTTCTTAGGGAGTTCGTTAATGGCTTGTTCAATTTCTTTTTCTAATATGGGTTGATTTAAGGATTTTATTTCCTCTTCAGTTAACCTGGGCAGTTTGTATTTTTGTAAATATTCATCCATTTCATTTAGATTGTCAAATTTATTGGCATACAGTTGGGCAAAATAATTCCTAATTATTGATTTAATTTCCACTTCATTGGTGGTAACATCACCCTTTTCATTTTTAATACTGCTAATTTGGTTTTCTTCTTTCTTTGTTTTAATCAAATTAACCAATATTTTATCTATTGTTTTTTTTTCATAGAACCAGCTCTTAATTTTATTGATTAATTCTATAGGTTTTTCTTGCTTTCAATCTTATTAATTTCTCCTTTAATTTTCAGGGTCTCTAGTTTGGTATCTAATTGGGGATTTGTAATTTGTTCCTTTTTCTAGCTTTTTTAAGTTGCATGCCCAATTCATTAATCTCCTCTTTCTCTTTTTTATTCATGTAAGCATTTAGAGCTATAAAATTTCCCCTAAGTACTGCTTTGGCTGCATCCCATAGATTTTGGTATGTTGTCTCATTATTGTCATTCTCTCGGTTATAGTTATTGATTGTTTCTATGATTTGTTGTTTCGCCCATTCATTCTTTAGAATGAAATTATTTAGTTTCCAATTGATTTTCTTCTACTTTTCCATGGCTCTTCTTACATGTAATTTTTTATTGCATCATGATCTGAGAAGGATGCCTTTACTATTTCTGCCTTTCTACATTTGACTATGATGTTTTTGTGCCCTTATACATGGTCAATTTTTGAAAATGTGCCATGTACTGCTGAGAAAAGGGTATATTCCTTTCTATCCCCATTCAATTTTGTCCAGACATCTATCATGTCTAACTTTTCTAGTAATCTATTCACCTCTTTCACTTCTTTCTTATTTATTTTTTCGGCTAGATTTGTCTAATTCTGAGAGGGGGAGATTCAGATCCCCCACTAGTATAGTATTACTGTCCAATTCCTCTTGTAACTCATTTAACTTCTCCTCTAAGAACTTGGATGCTATACCACTTGGCACATACGTATTTAATATTGATATTACTTCATTATCTATAGTACCTTTTAGCAAGATGTTATTACTTTCCTTATCTCTTTTAATGAGATCTATTTTTGCCAGTGCTTTGTCTGAGATAAGGATTGCTACCCCTGCTTTTTTTACTTTAGCTGAAGCATAATATATTCTGCTCCAGCCTTTTACCTTTACTCTGTGTGTATTTTTCTGCTTCAAATGTGTTTCTTTTAAAAAGCATATTGTAGGATTCTGGTTTTGAATCCACTCTGCAATTTGCTTCCATTTTATAGCAGAGTTCATCTCATTCACATTCACAGTTATTATTACTGACTGTCTATTCCCCTCCATTCTATTTACCCCCTTTGTACTTTTCCCCCTTCTTTCCCCCTATTCTTCCTCATGGAATGTTTTACTTCTTACCCCTGCCTCCCCCAATATGCCCTCCCTTTTTACCACCTACCTCCCTTTTCTTTGCCTGTTTTTCCCTTGCTTTTTTCCTCCCTTCTATCAGTCCCCCCTCCTTTCCCTTCCCCTTTTGCTTCCCTAAAGAATGAGCTAAGTTTCTTATCCCGATGAACGTATATGTTATTCCCTCTTTGATTCATATCTAATGAGAATAGGGTTGAAACAAGGTTCACCCCTCCTTTCTTTCCATCTATTTAATAGGTTTTTTTTTCACCTCTTCTATGATTATAATTAACCCCATTCCTTCCTCCCCTTTCTCTCCTCCCCATAGACTCCCTTTTTATGCCCTTAATTTTCTTTGTATCATCACATCAAAGACAATTTATATTTATATCCTCTGTGTAAAGTCCTTCTCTCTGCCCAAATACATTTACAAGTCTTAAGAGTTATGAGTATTATCTTCCTGTATAGGGATATAAACAGTTTAACCTAATTGAGTAACCTTTTTTTCCCCCTCCGTTTACCTTTTTAAACTTCTCTTTAGTCTTGTATGTTAAGATCAAATTTTCTATGCAGTTCTGGTATTTTCATCAGCAATGATTGAAAGTCCCCAATGTCATTAAATGTCCATCTTTTCCCCTGAAAGAGAATGATCAGTTTTGCTGGGTAATAGATTCTGGACTGCAATCCAAGCTCCTTTGCCTTCTGGAATATCATATTCCAAGCCTTGTGGTCCTTTAATGTTGAAGCTGCCAGGTCCTGAGCAATCCTGACTGTGGCTCCATGATATTTAAATTGCTTCTTTCTGGCTGCTTGGAGTATTTTCTCCTTCACCTGATAATTCTGGAATTTGGCTACAATATTCCTTGGAGTTTTCCTTTTGGGGTCTCTTTCAGGAGGTGATTGGTGGATTCTTTCAATGATGATTTCATCTTCTGATTCTATGATATCAGGGTAGTTCTCCTTAATAATTTCCTGGAGTATGGTGTCTAGATTCTCTTTCTAGTCATGGCTTTCAGGCAGTCCAGTGATTCTCAAATTGTCTCTCCTGGATCTGTTTTCCAGATCAGTTTGTCTTTCAATGAGGTATTTCACATTTTCTTCTATTTTTCATTCTTTTGATTCTGTTTGACTGATTCCCGGTGTCTCATGGATTCTTTATCTTCCAACTGTCCAATTTTAATTTTTAAGGCATTGTTTTCTTCAGTGAGATTATGCACCATTTTGTCCATTTGGCCAGATGAGTTTTTTAAGGAACTGTTTTCTGCAGTCAATCTTTGTGCTTCCTTTGCCAAGCTGCTGATTCCTTTTTCATAGTTTTCTTGTTTTGCTTTCATTTCTCTCCCCATTTTTTCTTCTACATCTCTCGATTGATTTTTGAAATCCTTTTTGAGGTCTTCCAGGAAGGCTTTTTGTTCTTGAGACCAATTCACCTTCCCTTGGGAGGCTTCACATGTAGGCAATTTGAGGGTATTGTCCTCATCTGAGTTTGCATTGGCTTCTTCCCTATTAATACATAAGCTCTCAATGGAGAGGGTTCTTTTTTGCTTCTTACTCATTATTGCAGCTTATTTATTTATTTTTTAAGTTGAGGTCTGCTCTTGGGGTACTAGGGTCCCTGTTTTGGGCTTCTTGTGCAGGAGTATAGGTGCTGTGTGACCGGCTTTTTACTCTGAGGCTTTTATAGTGTGTGCAGTTCACTCCCCCTGTACTTTCTGTCTAAGCGCACTGCGTCTGTGTGCCTGGTTGCACCTATCCTGTTCATGGCCCTACCGCTGGCAACTTGCCCTCTCAGCTGGTGCAGGTAGGTTTTTCCACTCTCCTTCTTGGCCACCAGATTTTTGAGCCCGGTTCTAGGGGACTCAGTTGTGTTCGGCTGTGGCCCGCAGCTCCTGCTGGCTTGGCCCAATCCCCTCGGCGCTGGGCTGCTGCCCTGTGCTGGACCTCCCTTTTGCCTGAGTCAGACCAACCTTTTCCTAAAGTCTTCTAAATTATATTTGGTTGGAATACTGTGTCTCTCTGTCTCTTTGCAGATTCTGTAGTTTCAGAATCTGTCCAGAGGCTTGATTTAATGTTCTTTTTGAGGGAACAGAAGGAGAGCCCAGGTAGCTTGCTGTTTCCTCTCTGCCATCTTGGCTCCACCCCCATGTGAAGCTTTTAAGAGAAATACATATTGGACTCAGACCCAAAAAGAACTTAAATAGCTCAAAGGGGATTTTTTAAATAAATCAAATAAGAGTGTTAGAAAAGAAATGAATTACAGAAGAGAATCATTTAAAAAAGTGAAAAACTTGATAAAGGTAGCAAAAAAAATGGGAGGGAAATATTCTCTGAAGAAAAGAACTCTTTGAAAAGTAGAATTGGCTAAATGGAAAATGAGATTAAATAGTTAACTGAAGAAAATAATTCCTTAAAACTTAAAACTGGGTAAATGGAACCCTAATGACTCCCTGAACATCAAGAATCATTCAAACACAATCAAAAGAATGAAAAAATAGAAGAAAATGTGAACTATCTCACTGAAAAAACAATTAACATAGGAAATAGATCCAGGAGAGATCATTTAAAAATTATGGCACTTCCTGAAAGACATGATAAAAAGAGAGTCTGGACATTATTTAAAAAAAAAATTATAAAGGAAAACTTCCCTGACATCCTAGAATTTGAGGTTAAAATAGTAATTGAAACAATCCAAAGATCACCACCTAAAAGAGACCCCAAAATGAAAACTATCTGTAACATAATAGCCAAATCTCAGAATTCTCAAATCAAGGAAAAAATAATGTTAATAGCCAGAAAGGAAGATTTCAACTATCCAGGAGCTACAGTCAGAATTACACAGGATTTAACAGATTCTACCTTAAAGGAGTCTCTAGAGGTCTTGCAATGATGTATGAGAATCTTAACATATATTGTTTACAAAACAAGCAAACATTAAAAAAAAAGAACTAGCAAAAAAAGAAAACACATTTGAAGCAGGGAAACACACAGAGAGTAAAGGCAAACATATGGAGCAGATTTTTTTATGCACTAGCTGAAGTAAAAAAAAATAATTAAAAAAAGGAAGGGGTAGCAATCATGATCTCAGACAAAGCAAAAGCAAAAATAGATCTAATTAAGAGAGACAAGGGAGTAACTATAGCTTACTTAAAAATGCCATAGACAATAAAGTAATATCAATACTAAACATAGATGCACCAATTGAAATAGCAACAAATATTTAAAGTTAAATAAGTGATAGAAGGAAATAGAGAGTAAAACTATATTAGCGTGGGATGCCAACTTATCCTTCTCAGAACTAGATAAATCTCAAGACAAAATAAACAATAAAGATGTTAAGGGGGAGATAGAAGTTTAGAAAAGTTAGATATGATAGCTATATAGAGAAAATTAAATGTGGAAAGAAAGAAATATAAATTATTCTTAACAATACTTGGCACCTACACAAAAATTGAACTTATATGGAGGCATTAATACCTGACAATCAAATGCATAAGGGCAGAAATATTAAATGAATTATTTTTTAGATAATGATGCAATAAAATAATATTTAATAAAGTACCATGAAAAGACAGATTAAAATTAATTAGAAATAAATAATCTAATCTTTAAGAATGAGTATATCAAAGAATAATTAAAGAAAACAACCAATAATTTCACTAATAAGAATGACAACAAAGAGAAAACATACCAAAATTTATCGGATGCTACCAAAGTACTACTTAGGGTAAAATTTATATTTCTCCATGCCTAAATTAATTAAAAAAAAACAGAAAGGACAGATCAATGAATAGGGGATCCATCTAAAAATACCTAGAAAAAGAACAAATAAAAATACCCAATTAAACACCCAATTGAAAACCCTAAATTCAAAGGAAAGATCAATAAAATTTAAAGTAAGAAAAATTATTGAATAAGTAAAATTAAGAGCTGGTTTTATGAAAAAAACAATAAAGTAGATAAATCGTTGGTTAATTCAATTTAAAAAATGAAAACTAAATTATTAGTATAAAAAATGAAAAGGGTGAATTCACCACCAAAAAAGAGGATATTAACACAATAATTAGGAGTTTTATGCTTAAGTGTATGCCAATGATTATCACAATAGTGAAATGGATGAATAATTTGTCTATATTGTCAGAAGAGGAAACAAAATACCTACATAACCCCATCTTAGAAGAATAAATTGAATAAGATATCAATGAACTATCTAACAAAAAATCTGCAGAGCCAAAAGGATTTAATAATGAATTCTATCAAAAATTAAAACAACAAATAATTACAAAACTATATAAATTATTTGGGAAATCAGTAAGGATGCAATCCCACCAAATTCCTTTTCTGATACAAGGATGATGCTGTTGCCTAAACTAGGAGAGCCAAAAAAGAAAGAAACTATAGACCCAATTTCCATTATGGATATTGATGAAAAGTGTAAATTAAATACTATCAAGGAGATTAGTAATATAACTATATAACTTATGACTAAGTGGGATTTGTACAATAAATTTAAGGACTGGTTCGATATTAGAAAAATTATCAACATAATTGACCATGTCAATAACAATGCCAAGGGAAATCATGATTATTTCAATAAATGAAGATAAAGCTTTTGAAAAAATCCAGCACCCATTCCTATGAAAAAACACAATAGAAAACATAAAAATAAATGGAGTTTTCCTTAAAATGATAAGTGTTATTTATATAAAACCATTAGTAAGCATTATGTATAATGAGAATTAGCTAAAAGCTTTCACAATAAGATAAGGAGTGAAGCAAGATTCCCATGATCACTACTATTCAATATTATATTAGAAATATTAGCTATAGCAATAAGAGAAGAAAAAGAAAGGAATTAGAAGAGGCAATGAAGAAGCAAAACTATCACTCATTGTAGATGATATAATGGTGAAACTTAGATAATCCTAAAAAAATCAAATAAATACTAGTTGAAATAATTAATAACTTTAGCAAAGTTGCAGGGCATAAGTCCACATAAATTATCAGTTTTATGTTATTAACTCAGTATATATTACTAACACAGTCCTTCAGCAAGAGATAGAAAGAGAAATTTCATTTAAAGTAATTTTACATAATATAAAATAGTTGTGATTCTACATGCCAAGACACAAAAAGGAACTATATGTACACAATTACAAAACACTTTTCAATCAAATAATTGTTTGAGAGAATGTGAGAAAACTGGGACACTAATGCATTATTGGTGGACTTGTGAACTGATCAACAATATATAAACTGATTATTCATTAAAAATGTCATTCACCTCCAGAGAAAGAACTGATGGAATACAGGTTAAGACAGTATTTTTCACAACATAACTGATATGGAAATATGTTTTGTATGATTGGAAATGTATTACTTACATAAAATTGCTTTCCATTGGGGGTGGGGTGGGATGAATTTGAATGCAAATTTGTTTAAACAAATTTTTTAAATTTTTCTTTATATGTAATGGGGGAAATAAATATTATTTTAAAAATTAAAAAAAAGAATGGAAATGATGATAAACTATGGAGGTCTCACATGAGCCTAACTGGAATACCATTTGTATTTTTCTAAGAAAATCAGAAGGCACTAGATACACAGTTAATGACATTAGAAAATGTCATTGACTTTATCTTAATAAAACTGAGTGAGTATTGGCATAACTATCTTTTTAGAATCAGCTCTCTGAGTTCAGCCTGTTTATCAATTGATGAGTGTAAATAAAAAATGAGCAGCAAGTTATAAAATGTAAAGTTAAGATGCAAATGTGTGTAATTATAACACCTATGAATTCTTCCAGTTTAAACGGGCTGACAATTCTGGAAATGGGAATTAAATAAAATTAAAACTTCACTCTGTTTCCCAGAGAAACATAGCTGATGGAACAATAGTTGCTACTAGGCTAGAATACACTACAAATTGCCAATACTGGCAAATACTCAATCACCACAGCAAGTGAAAGACATGGCACTTATGCACAGCATTACTTTTGAATAAAAGCTAATTATAAATAATTACAGAAGATGATGATGAAACACTGGATATGACATTATATCACAAAATAGAGAAGAATAAAAATGTTTACAGGTAAAACAGAGACATTGGTATTAGATTGCACTGGGCTTGATCATCCTAGAAACAGATAGTATTCATTTATCCAGCTATACTGCACTTGTGTCATTAAGGGAAATGGTACTAAGAAAGAAAAATGAAAAAAAAAAGCTGAACTTTTACAAACATGTACAAAAACAAACTATGGTGAAAGTGACAAGAATTTTAGAAATAATAAGTGGTTAATTTTACAGACAGAATAAAAAGAAAATGACTCAAAAAGAATACAAAAATATTGACAATTAAAAAAAAAACTATATATAGATATATAGATATAGTTTTAGGAATATGGACTAATGGAATATATAGAAAATAGAAGAGTTCCCTTTTAGGTAACCTACTCTTCTAGTAGAAGATGGGGGATATTGACAGAGAGCAACAATATTTTATTATTGTTGAATTGATATAACCCACCAAATTTTGTTTTTGTTTTTGTTTTTGTTTTGTTTTAGTGAGGCAATTGGGGTTAAGTGACTTGCCCAGGGTCACACAGCTAGTAAGTGTTAAGTGTCTGAGGCCAGATCCGAACTCAGGTACTCCTGACTCCAGGGCCGGTGTTCTATCCACTGCGCCATCTAGCTGCCCCAACCCACCAAATTTTTATCTGTTTTCATAGCTTCAGGGACACAGTGTCACATACACACCATAATTACGTTTCAGAGTAGGATTTAATTGAAGTAAATGTAAAAAATGTATTAAATGGTATGCAATTAAAGAAGTACTAATGATCTTTAAAATATAAAATTATTGAATGTTTAACATGCTGAGAAAATATAATAAAAGTGCTATTTCACCTGTATAGTTATGGCTAGTCAGTGGAAACTTTCCTGAAAGTGGTTAGTTTTAATTTTAATTTTAAAAGAATTAATTGTGGAGCAGCTAGATGGGAGAATAAAGTACCAACCCTAAAGTCAGGAATATTAATCTTCCAGAATTCAAATCTACCTTCAGACACTTAGTAGCTGTGTGACCCTGGGCAAGTCACTTTACTCTGTTTGCCTCAGTTGCTCATTTGTAAAATGAGCTCAAGAAGAAAATGACAAACCAATCCAGTAGTTTTTCTAAAAAAAATTCAAATGGAGTCATGAAGTCAGATACAACTGAAAAAATGAAAACAACAAATTAAGAAAATAATGGAAATCAAGGTTTGTGAAGGAGAATGAAATGTATCTATTCTAAGCAGAGAGTTGATATTATTATAATAATTTTTTTAACTATACACATGAGAATTTAAATTTTCCAAAGTAGTTTTTACATATGTCAGTTGATAAAAGGCTAAGTCCAGTTCATCAAGATGAAAGGAGGTATTAAGGCTAATAAACCTAGAGACTTGGGCATCAACCCTTTTCATCCTCTTGGAATGATACAGGTAGGGTTAAATTCCCTACTGTCCCGGTTCTCATTGCATCTTCCCAGCTTCCTATTCCTTATTCACTCAGTAATTTAGAACATATTCTAACTTTACAGGTCCTTTAAATAAAAGGGCAGTTTCTCAGAACTTTCAGGGTCTCTGGATCTTTGACTTGATTGAGGATACTATATTACCAAAATTGACTGTTCTTTTATAGTGATGGCTGCCAAATCACATGTGATCCCAACTGTGGCTCCTTGGTATTTGAATTATTTTTTTTTTCTAGCTGCTTGAAGTATTCTTTTTTTTTTTTAAATGGAAGCTCTAAATTTTTTTCTATGATGTTTCTGGGAGGTTTTAGTTGGAGATTTCTTTTAGGATTGATGAGAGGATCCTTTCCATGTTAACTTTGTCCTTCTTATAAGAGATTTGGGCAGCTTTTTAAAAAAAGATTTCTTGAAATATGATGTCTAGACTTTTTTTGGTCATGACATCTATATTTATTAATGATTATTGTCTTTTTCCCCTTGATCTGTTTTCAAAGTCAGTTGTTTATATTAGAATAAACCTTACATTTTCTTATATTTCTTATATATTTAAACTTTTTATTTTGTTTTCATATTTCTTATTGTTTCATGGAATTATTGGCTTCTATTTGGTTCATTCTAATTTTCAATGAATTATTGTTTGGGCTTGATTTTGTAACTCTTGTCAAGCTATTAATTCCATTTAAAATTATTCTTTCTGTGGTCCTCACTTTTCTAACTTCTCCTCTCAATCACTCTGATGCTTTTTAATTTTTTTAATTATTTGTAACTATATATATATATGAAATTTCAGTTGTTTCTACCTGATCTATATTTTTCTCTGAGATATTATTGCTTGTTGATTTGTTGGAATCATTCTCTTCTACTGGACTTGTGTTTTTAGCACTCCTGTCATAGTAGTTTTTTATTATAATATATTTTTTTTCTTTTTGATTCTTCCAGCCTATTTCCTGATTCCATGCTTAATTTTAAGGTTTAATTCTGTGGCACAGCTTAAGGTTCCACTACTCCTGTGAGCGGGTCTACTTCTAATTCTTTCCTTTTTTTGTAACTCAGGACTCAGTAGTGTGTAACAAAGTTTCCACTTTGTACCTCCTCCAACACAATGGCCTAGTTTGGGTCTGGGGATGCTCTAGTTCACATCTGAGATCTCTCATTGCCTGAGAGCCTCTTCCTGAGCATTGTAATGATCCTTGCACTTCATGCTCCTTGATCAATAACATACTGTCCACAGACTCCGCTGTTTTACTCCCTATGTTGAGTTGGGCTGGATAAAGGACTCACTGTGACTTATTCTGGATTTCCCCATAATGATTTGATCTAAATAATTTTCTTGTTCTATTTGGAGAACTTTGCAAGAAGGAACTTGGCAGCACTTCTACCTTTCGCTGTACCCTATTGGCTCTTTCCAAGGCCTTTCTCCTACTTCATAACAAAAAGAACAACAAAATTAGAGATTTTAAGTGTATTGATTACCAAAGATAAGTAAGTGGTCACAGAACTGGGACTCAAACCAAATCTTATTATTACTAGTTCTTCATCATGGTAACATCACATTAGTTGGTAAATTCTTGGCTTTCAATTGAGCCAAAGGATAAGTTAGTCAAAACATTATTTTATAAAATGATCTGATTTATTCTGTGATATGAAGAAGGGGGAAAGAAGAGAGGATAAATTTCCCAAATCTCCCAGAAGTTTTATGCTCACAAGAAAAGTTAAACTAAGTCTAAGGGACATTTTACCTGAGAAGTATATATGAAGCACTAATACTGTAAGATAAATGTGGTCTTTACTTACACAAAGATATAAAGATACTGTAAGGATTCCCTTGCTCATCTGCTTTTTGCGATAGGACTAAGCTATCATCAGTTTTTGATAGTCTCATCAAACATTGTTATAAGTTAAGATGAAAAGTTGTTGGGCACCCCAGAAGTGGAAAGGATCAGATCATCCACAATACAGGATTTTTTGTCATCTACCTATTGCATTTGTCACTAACAGGGATTAGGAGGAAGATTTTTAGTCCTTACCCCCTTATTTGGTCCTTTTAGTTATTTGTACTTCCTGATAATTGGTAAGAGGCATTCATAGCAATTAAAATGTTATTTAGTTAGAGGTGACAATTCTCTAAAGTGTTAATAAAGTCTTAGATTTTAATGCACCTATTTTCACCTATTCTTCCACTGACTTTGCTGCTGTGATATAAACCATTCATCATCATTATATAAAAACCCAAGGTAGAGATTTTTCTATTTCACCAATATGACTCACAATCCCTATTAGCTAGTTATTATTATGATAAGCTTTGACTTCATGAACTTACCATTTCATAATGATCCTTGCCCCAAATGTCATTAACATGAGTTTCTCTCTGTTCTGTATGAATTCATTCTTTTTTACTGTTGATTGCTACACCTGAAGCAACTCATTTCATCTTCCTCTGACTCCATATGATCTTTCTATATCCTCATATTTACACAATAATATAAGTATGATATTTGATGTCCAAAATAGTGATGACTCATAGAATTGGTTTGTTCTGCCCTCTTGACCCATCAAGTCTTCTGCCCCATCTGTTCCCAAAATAATGAAATGACATGGCCAAAAGTTGTTGGAATATGATACCTGCTTTAACTATTCTCAGAAGTAAATTTTAGATCTAGGCTGCACTTCTAAAATCATTGTATTTGCAATGAAGGGAACAAGGACAGCATATTTGAAAGTGTGATATCATAATGAAACTGAATTGCCTAGTCAGTCATCTTGTTGAATAAGTATAGTTTTTGTTTTTGTTTTTAAAGTATAATCTCAATCAGAGAGATAATGAATGTTGAAATCATCTTTGTTTTATGCAAATTCCCTTTGAAAGCCATTCCTTTCTTCAAAACTGAGGCATTTTAAGACCATTAAATAGAACTACTGATAATCTGATAATCAACAAAATAAAATAGAACAATTAACAAATGTTCATGGTTCTTGTTTTAATATCTCAACTCACAAGGCTTTTCTATATCACGTGATTTGATCCTACATGTAAATATTTAATTCACATATATATTTAATTTTATTTAATTCTGTATTTAATATTTAATGAAAATGTTTATTTAGTCATTGAATCTATGTCTTTTCTATCATTATTTCCCAATTTTGTGTGGCCTATAAGACAACCATCTTTTTCCTTCATGGAAATAGTAGCTATTTAATATATGAGTATGGGGGGGGGGCAGTGCAGTGATGATAGGGCCTACTTCATAGTACATGCATTCAGATCAAAGCTTTGGGTCTATTTTGGCCCTTTGATATTGTTAAAACCTGCTGCTGGTACCAAGAAAGAAAAACTCATAGGCATTTCACTTTATGTTTTAACTGTCTGGTTCTTATGTAATGTGATATGTTCAGTCTACTCAACTATTTACATGAAAAAAAAAAATTGAAGTCATCATTGGTAATATGCTTCAAGGTACTTACAATTCCCCACCCAGGAAGTTTGTCAGCTAGGTTGAGAAGTGGATAAAATACAGGTCCTGGATTCACAAGAACCTGAGTTCAAATGCAGCCTTAGACATTTGACAATTACTAGTTGTGTTACCCTGGGCAAGTCATTTAACCCTCATTGCCCTGGAAAAAAATCAAAGAAACAAACAAAAATCCAACAATTCCCTACCCAGTATCTCTGCTAACTTCTGGGTCCCTTTCAGTTTTCCTTCTTTGGAAATTCAATTTAACAAACATTTATTAAACACCTGTTTTTGCAAGGCACTATGCTCAATAGGAGGGATAAACATAGTGGAAATAAGCCTTAATTAAGTGCATACTCTGTGTCAGGCTCTGGGCTAAGTGCTTTACAAATATGTCAAATAGTTCCTATGATAAAGGGGCTTTCTCTATTGTTTCTTCATGGCTCTTCTGATGTTAAACGACTTGTAATCATATGATGTTTCGGAGAGTCTTAATATTAAAAATATGGGAGCTAATTTGACTTGCATGCATAGTTATATTTGTGTTTTTCTGAATGTTTAATAAACATTTTATTTTTAAAAAAGGAAAATTATAATATTCAAATAATGGAAGATAACAAAATCATTCTAAGTAGTTCACTCCAAATTAAGTCTATATAAACATAGTTTCAAACCATGGAAACAAGTAGGCAAGAGAATCTGTATGCTACAATAAAGAAAATGATAATGTACATTCATCTGCTTTTCAATAGCTTAAAGACCTTTGGAAGCATTTTTATTTTATTAAATAAATGATTTCCAAATGAATCAGAAATCAGAACTTTGAGTGAATTGAGGAGAACCAGGAGAATATTGTACACAGTAATAGCAGCATTGTGTGATGGTCAACTGTGGTACACTTGGATCTACTCAGCAGTGCAATGACCCAAGACAGTTCCAAAGAACTCCTGATGAAAAATGTTCTCCACATCCAGAAAAAAAAGAACTGTGGATTCTGAATGGAGATTGAACTATACTGTTTCTACTTTTTTGTGTTTTATCTTTTTTGAGGGTTTTCCCTTTTGTTCTGATTCTTCTTTTACAACGTGACTAATGCAGAAATGTGATTAATGTGATTGTACATATATAGCCACGTGAGATTGCTTTATGTCTTGGGGAGGGGGTAGGGAAAGGAGGTTGGGAGAAAAATTTGGAACTAAAAGTCTCATGAAAACAAATGTTGAAAGCTATTTTTACATTTAACTGGAAAATAATAAAGTACTTTTATGATTAAAAAAAGAAATCAGCTCTTACTTGCCCCAATTATGACATTTTGGTATGAAGATATGATATTACTGATAAGGAACTGTTTCATCTCAGGCTTTTAATATTCCAATATATTCACTCTGGCTTTGTTCATTTGGCTCCCTCAGCTAAGTGTGAAGGCTAAAGGCATCTGGAGATTTAAAAGTGTTTTTGTTGTTGTTGTTGTTTTTAATAATAGTAGATTGCTTTAATTTTACATTTTGTTATCATTGAAAAAGGTCAACTTTCATAAAACATGAAATAAAACTGCTATTGAGGTGTACTGTAATATCAACTTATTTCTTAATTTTCATAAAATTAATATTCACTCCTTCTCTCTTTACTTACCCTGACAAAAGCTCTTCCAGGGGGCAATATTGGAGTAACCTTATGGCTAGAATGTAAATGAATTCCATTAAAAACAAAGCAAGATGGGACAAGTAAGCAAACAAATGAAAAGTATCTTTCTGAGGAGCTTCAAAAGAAAAAGCATATCGTTGGTTGTGAACAAAAGCCTCTTGATTATTTTGTGTATTCAGGCTCATTTTCAATAATGGTGTTATTTTCACGAAATGATATCTCTTGAAGAAAAATAACAACAATGACTAGTACTTGCTTAACTATTCAAGTTGCCCTCATTTTATCACACATATTTTGCATATTCAAATTTTTGCATGATTGTATTAGTAAAAACATGGGTTTATTAGCTGCTTTTCAGGCAATTTTTATGTAAAACTTGAGGGCCAGGCTGAATTTTACAGATGCAATAAAATATTATATACTAACTTGAGGAGACACATGTTCTTAGCCACACAATAAATTAATAGTGTGTTATTGGATCAGAATTACTATGTCTTTTTTCTGGGTAATTTAACCACATTATTAATAATGCCAACATTTTAATAAAATGATAGTAATTTGGCTATCTCTCTCAAACCAAAGACCAGAATTACCATGTCTTACTGGCTAACAAACTATCTGAACACTGCTTACCTTTTCAACCTTGTAATTCTTTCAGGAAGCAATAGATGACTGAAAAACACAATCATGGATCAATGCAAATGCTCAAAGGCATTTCTGGAATGCTGCAAAACTTTTCCCTTAATGAAGACACACTCTATGTTGAATAAAATCTATAGTTTGTTGACAAGCACACAAGTAATTTTTTTTTAAATTCCAGTTAGAATATAAATTAAGCATTCACCAAAGGAAGTCAGATCCAGAATAAACACAAGAGAGGAAAGAAAAGATTATCTGGCCTCTGACAATGCAGAATAATAGGTTAGATTCAGCAAACAACCTGTTATTTTGCAGATAATCAATAAAAAATTAATAAAATATTAATAAATTACTACATAATACATAACTCATTTATAACATTCACTTTCAAAAATTAAATTCTGTGCATTGTCAGAGCCCAAAAGGCCTTGATGAAATAAAAAGTAAATATGGCAAAATTTTCTTCATGATCTTATTATAAAATGTCTTATAGAAGATTAAGTGTAAATCATTAATTTCCAAGTTGATAAAGGCAAATCTGTCAACATTTAAAGATAATCTTTTATTTCCTCTATTTTCTTTTACTGCCTATCTTCTGAGTGGCCTCATATGTTTTCTAAGACTCCCAAGTTTTAGCATTCTCCCCTCCATCTCTTTTACTTTCATGCTAGTCTCCTTATCAAAATTCACCTACCATCTACCCCACTCTTTAATGATCTTACGGTGTGGCAATTTTAACTACATTGCATGATAAATTAATCTGTGTTAATATAACTTATAGCCAGCATGGAGCAATGGATAGAGAGCTTTAATTTGTTAGGCTAGTCACTTATGCTCTTAGTGCATGCAGACAACCCTTAAGACTAAAATTTATAGAATACTGGAAATCTGCAATGATAAAAGGAATTTACTTAGCATAAATTCACAGTTCAAAGGAAATCACTGGTTAGGACCTCTTTCTACACTACATGAAACACACACACAAAGAAATTGAGTGAGGACTTCAATGGTTTATAGGATAATGCCTTTATCTTAAAGGACTGATGCTAATATTTGGATTTATAAAGTGACCATTTCAGCATTCTTCAAATTATTCTATGTAGTTATTAACTACTCTACTCCTCTACAGGGAAAGCTCAGACTAATGTTTATTGGTTTAAATTACTGGGACTTTCAAAAAAGTCAGACAATAAGACAGTAAGCATTTATTATGATCCTTCTATGTATCTCACATTGTATTAAGCACTGGGAATGAAAAAAAAGATAAAAGAGAATCCTTGCTCTCAAGAAAGTAGTTCACAAAATAATGGGTGAGACAACATGCAAATAAATATGTGCAAACAACCTATATATATGATAAATATGAAATAACCAGCAGAAGAAAGGCACTAGAGTCAAACGTATTTTAGAAAGCCTTAATGCAAAAATTATGATTTTATCTTGTTCTTGAATGAAGCAAAGGAATCTAATAGGCAGGCATGATAGAAAGTAGTCTAAGCATGGGGGACAGCCAAAAAAACCTTATTGCCCAAAGCTAAGAGAAAGACAGAACTGGAAATGGGCCAGTGTCACTGGATCAAAGAATATAAGGGTATAAGATGTAAAAAAGAAAAATGGAAGGGAGTACTTTATTGAAAAGATTTGCATGAAAACCAGAATATTTTCTATTTGATTCTGGAAATGATAGGGAACCACTGGAGTTTATTGAATAAATGGAGGACATGGTGAAACTCATTCTTTTTGTTTGTTTGTTTGTTTTGTTTTTAGGAAAATGTGCCAGCTGAGACATGAGGATGGACTGGGGAGATACTTGTGGCAGGCGAATCTGTCAACAAGCTATTAACAAGGTCCAGGCATGAGAAGATGAGGACCTTTACCAGAGTGGTGGAAGTATTAGAGTGGAAATTGACAGGCATTTAGAACAGATTAGAAATGGGTAATAGGAGATAGCAAAGAATCAAGAATGACAATGAGGATCCTTGGTAACTCAGAGGATAATGGTCTCAGCAGTAATAGAGAAATTAGGAAGAGGATAAGGTTTAGGAAGAAAGGAAATAAGTTTAATTTTTAATATTTTAATATAATTTGTCTACTGGATATCCATTTCAAATTGGATATATAATAGGCAGTTGGAGATGTGAAACTAGATGTGAGCCTAGAAGTTAGGACTGTATAAGTTGATTTGAGAATCATCAGCATAGAGACAATAACTTAATCCAAGGGAACTAATGAGATCACCAAGTGAAATAACATAGAGGGATAAGAGCACAGGTCCAGGAGATCCATACATTGTTAGCTGGCATGATCTGGATGAAGCCTTAGCAAGGGAGACTGAGGAATGGTCTGAAAGGTAGGAGAGAGTAGGGTCATGCAAACTAAATGAGAAGATCATGATTGATCTTGTCAAAGACTCCACAGACATCAAGAAGGATGAGAATCAATAAAAGACCATTTAATATAGCAATCAATAGATCATTTTTAAATTTAGAGAGGGCATATTCAGTTGAATGACAAGATCATTCATGAAAGTGAAAGGAAAGGACATGGGCACATAATGTAGGTGACTTTCTCAAGGAAGTATATAATATATGAGATGACAGAAGAGATGGAAGGATCAAATGAATGTTTTTTGAAGATACAAAGACATGGGGATGTTTTTAAGGTAATAGGAAAGGTACTAGTTAGAGGATATTGAAAATGTGAGGGTGTGAGGATGATAGAGGTCCCAATCTGCTTAAGGAAACAGAATGGAATGGGATCATTCATGTAGTAGAGGGATTTATCTTTCAAAGGAAAAGCTGTTTCTCCTTATAGGACAGGATTGAAAGTAGAGATAATAGAAGAAAGCATCTGAGTGATATGTATAGAAGGGAAGAAGAAGGAGCTGTTGGTGAATGCTTTTTGTTTGTTTTGCTTTATTTTTTTACTAAAATCTGAGTCAAGGTTTCCATCTGGGATTTGGGAAAAGGAGAACCATTGAGTAGAAATGAAAATATTTAAAATAATTGTTTTGTAGAGTAGAATAATAAAAAATGTAGTTAGGTGTACAAAGATTGCCCAGTAGCAGTAAGGTGTCATTTTAGGTTGCATATAATAAATTCTTAGTTGACCAATCATCTACATATAAACAACTTTATTGTTCAAGAACTCTAGAATTCCATTTTGGTTCATTATTCCACCACTTCTTCTGCCTTCTCATACTAAACCTTGGTCTTCATCCACACTATGATCAAAGTTTGCTAAAACCCTCAGTTCTCTACCAGGTTATCAACTCTGCAATAACCACTTTCTCCTCTTATTCCTATCTGGACCCTCTGTTGAACCATTTAAACTCTATACTTTTCTCTCCTCCTGAGTTTCTAGGCCCGTTATAATATCACTGTTGTACCCTGCCAAGCCTTACCATTTATCCCTCTGTCCATCCTCTGTGTTGCTGAAAAGAGGTGTAGAAAATTATGCATCTGTTCTGACTGGGTACACTAAAGAGGAACATTCTAATTGACTCATCTGGTGTTATGAAAATACATCTGGAAAGCATATTTTTTACTCTTTATTTTTTTGTATATTGCTTTTGTTTGCCATAGAGCCTATTCATGCTATTATTGTGTAATGTAAAGTGATTGATATGACCTTTTTCCTGGTATCATATTCATTGATAGTGAAATAGCTATTGAAAAAAAATGTATTTAAAATCTCTGGCCTTGAGTTTCCTAATCTATGTAAAAAAGAATGTTGCACTAAATTATTTCTAAGATTCCTTCCAGATCTAAATTCTAGGATCCCATATCTTTATGCCCTCCTACTGGGTTTAGGAATGGAAGAAAGGCAGAACTTTGATTCAATTATTTGGATATTTCAGGCAAAAGTAAGTTTTTAACCTGAATTATTAAAAATCATTTCTTCAATTTTTATTTCATTGGTGTAAAACAGCTGAAAGATCTAATGGAGTTTTGTCTCTTATTTTATATTACATTTGCTATATTGTCTTCCTTTTACTCTAGTTGTTACATCACCTATTGGAAGTTGTGCCATCTAATGACAAAGACACCGGGAATTAAGAAACGGGTTTTCCAATCCTGGCTCTGCCACTTACTATTTATGTGATCTGTAGTACCAGTAAAATTCCCAATGCCAACATAGTTTGTAGGGGGGAAAAAACCCAAACCAACAAAACTTTAGATTATAAATCTGCACTCCAGCTTCAGGTATTCCACTCATGGTGTGACCTGGAGATGTCATTTAACATTACTGGGCTTCAGTTTGTAAATCTCAACAACGGAAATAAAATACCAGTATTAAATATTTTTATAGAATTATTGTCAAGTACAACTTAATTTTTATGTATACATATATAATATATGTGTGTATTGTTTATAACCACAAATCATCATCATAACATCATCTTCATCTTCATAGTTGTAATGTATACCTATTATGAAGTTTGAATATATTTTATCTTAGGTCTCATGCAGGTGTGAAATCAATTAACTCTTCTATACATAGCTATATTCTAGAAAGTATGATTCTATTTAGTTTAAGAGAAATATTATCTTAGAGATCATGAAATAATTTTAATGATTAATATTTTCAAACTTGTATACTTCCAGAGTACTTTTATAAATACTTATTTCATTTAATTCTCATGACAGACTGAGAATTGAAAAGGAAAATAATACTTAATATACAGGTGTGTGGTTTACAGACAAATTTCTACATCTATACTTTTAAAATTAATGAATAACAATACATATGTTTGCAAAATATCTAAAAAGATAGAATAAGGTGCCATTATGCTTAGATTAGGAAATACAGATCTTTTAAGGAAACAAAGATTATCAAGTGAAATTGAAATTGTCTTCCTTGTTTATCAAATTATAAGTAATGCTTAATTAATTGAGATAAAATTTGAAAGGACACAAGTCCATTTAGGAAAAAAAATAGTTTTAATGAAGACACCTAGAATCAGTATGATGTAAAGAGCAGCATTTTTTTTGTTGTTGCTACTATTTTTTTTCTTCTGAAGAGCGCATGATTTAGAAGGAACTTTTCCCTTAATTGTGTATATTTGAGAAAATCTCCAAGTCATTGATATGCTTAAACATTGTCTCCTTTTGCACTAGGATATACTACTCCAACATTCCTGAGACAATGAAATATATTTGTAACAATTCCTGGCTACCCAGCAGAGTCTGGCAAAGAAATTGACAAGCTGGAAAGATACATATTGTCTGTCACTACTGTGTAATGTCATGTCCTCTTCATCATAAAAAAATACACTAAAGTCTGTAATATGAAAAAAGATGCTGTTTTTAGCTACTGCTATTTTCTGTGATCATTGTTGCACAACATGTAAATCTGTAGGCTCTTTCACATCACATAAAATTACAACCAATTTTACCACCTATATTCACAGAATTTCTTGTCATATAGGAAGCAGGCTTTTTACTACAGTTATGTGGATTTTCTTGCCAAAAGTTGGGTGTTATTGTGAATTGCAGGAGAAAGTGCTTCAATTCCTATTTCTCCTAAGTGACACAAATTGATAAGTCTAATGTCATTTATTATCCTTTGTCATATTTTCCTCCAGCTTCCATTTTTATATGGGGTTCCCAAGTGCCTAAGCTATCTATTACCAATGTTTCAAGTTAAACCCCATGAGATTTATAGCCAAGAAAACATCTAAATCCACAATCAGATTTTGACCATAGTTCTATCTATATATCTGGAGGCAGATTGGGGAAATTGGGTTCCTCTTCTTAGACTCAAGAGAAGAGTAGATAGACAAAGCTGAGGGCTAGTTTCTTTGGATGAGTCAAGGCCCTGCATCTAAAGAAAATCTACCTACCCTAGTGCTTGTCCTAAAGTGAATACTTTGGAAGAACATTCTAGGTCCCTTAGTCTTCTTGCATGAACCTTTAATTTCCCACAGAAGTCCAAAACAGAAAAAGAAATGGCAATGTTGAGAAAGCACAGAAATTGTACTGATTCTCAAAATGTGCATAAAACCACTAATATAATTGATATGTTTATTTTCAAAAAACCTCAAACTTCACTCAACAGCATGAAACTTCATGTTCCTTAAAATCTTTGAACTCCAATAATACATGGATTTTTTTGTTTTGATTGGACTTGTCTTAGATGAGTTTCCAAACCCATCAAGGCACTTTCAAAAAATATATAGTTAAAAATATCACAAACAACCAAAAATATAAAGCTGAGGCATATATAATAAAATATTACCACAAGTTGGTATCATTATGAATATTAGCTTCCAAAAAGAATAAAGGTAAGTCAGTGAAAACTAAAGCTTTTGAATCAACCTGAAGTCACATGTGAAATTCTTTTTGTACTAGGGAAAGAAGAAGCAGGGCAACGTGGGTGAGGCACAATATGCATATTGTTTATTTTCTAGTTTTCAATTCCAATGTGATGATGGTCTACTGTAATATTTTGGAGTATGTATCCCTTAATCAGATACCTGACAGCTCATCCCTGTAATCAATCAAGAAATTGATCATAGCAATGAAGAATAGGAAGAGGAGGAGAATTTAATTCAAATCTAATATGACTATTAAAATCTTCCTCACATATTTCCCTCAAACACTCTATTTCTTTAGAATGACAATGATACGTCACATCTATTCCTCTAATAATTACATTAAGAAAATCAAAATGCCCTTGAATTTCAAATTTTTAATTCAATTCCCCCAAAATTCCAAATAATGCAATCTTGGGTCAAATAGCTTATATTTGTCATTGATATCATTTTATGGCAAATGGCTTTTTATTCCTTATAACAATATTGAAAACAATACTTTTGACACACTAAATTTATTAAAGTTTAATGACATATAAATTAGATTCAATGAATGCTGGTCTGTCACAAAGCACGTATCCAGCACCTACCATATGCCAGTCACTGCTAAGTTCCAAGGATACAAAGACAGGCAAAGGTAGTGTTTGCTCTCAGCTTACTGTATAAGGGAGGAGCTCAGGGTCTATAAGACTTAGTCTATATAGTAGGTGAATAATTTTTCCAGCATCTAACATTTCTGAGTGTCATAGCATTACATAGAATCCAATCAGCTGCTAGTCACCCTAAAACAATTTGAATTTCCTTTGTATGTACTGATATATGCACAGATAGACTTAATTAAATTTAAATACCTCGAGGGCAAAAGCAGTTTCATTGCAACCTCTGTATCTCTAGCATTTAGCACAGGAGCTAAGCATATAGTCGGTATTTAATCAATGCTTAGTATTTAGCTCATTAACAGAAATAATAGACAGAAATAGGAAAGCCAAACCACTAGACATTTCTAAATATGCAAATATTCTCTGTGATGAGTAGGTGAAAATATAATGGATCAAGGATAGAGAGTCATATCATGTGCGTTATATGCATAAGTATTAATAGAGACTGAAGTAATGGAGAGAATCTCTTCTCTGAAATTTACTAGTTGTTTGAACTGAGGAATATGACAGTTTCTACATCCCTCAAGCAACTCTATGATTTATCTACTCTCATAGACATGGTGCAAGTTTATATAGGCTGTTTACTTTTAGTTAAATCCTGATCATGATGAAGTAACTTCATTTCCACATATCAGTATGTTACTTGATAGGGAACTAAACATATTATTTAAATTAATTGGCTTGCAATTTTGAGTGCCCTTGATTATATTAAGAGGAAAACACATTCTAGCCATAAGAAAGAATATATCATGTCAAATGATAAAATAAATTTCCTTAATATTCAGTGAGCCTCCTATTAATATTGGTAGTCACACAGACATTGATTTGCTTCAGGATCCCATGAAACCATGTTAATTTCCAAGCATAGAGAGCTCCTTTTTCTATCCTACCTATTTTTTTTTTGGCTCCATTTACCTTCTAGAATGTTTATAATGTTTGACTTTCTCTTACCGTCAATTACAGTAGTTCTTTAATTATAGACTCTAATCTAGCCGAACATATTTCCAATGCCTCCCATTTGCAAAATTCATATCAAAGTAATGACGAGGACATATAATCTATGAAATAAAATTAGTTGTGTATATTTGTTATTGTTCAGTTGTTTTAGCCATGTTCAATTCTTCATGAACACATTTGGGATTTTCTTGGCAAAGATACTGGGTTTGCCATTTCCTTCTCTAGCTCATTTTACAGATGAGAAAACTGAGTTAAACAAGGTTGTTACTTTTCCAGGATCACACATCTAGTAAGTGTTTAAGGCCAGATTTAAATTCAGGAAAATGAGACTTCCTGACTCCAGGCCCAGCACTGTATAACAAAAAATATATACACCTAATTGTATTTCATAGATTATAAATCATTGCCATTATTTTTCCATGAATTTTGTAAAGGGGAGGCATTGGAAATGGTGTGTGTGTGTGTGTGTGTGTGTGTGTGTGTGTGTGTGTACGTGTTTATGTAACTAATTGCCTATGTCTCTTTGATAATTAGAGCCAAATAAGCATATAACTTTTATTGATTTCAGATAATTGATGGGGTATAATGAGACCAACTTTTCTCCAAATTACATATTTTCTTTTGTAACAAAATAAAATTACAAAAAAAAGGAAATACAGAAATGTCATATTCATCATAAAACAGTTTCTGTGGTTTGGGAATTACATCATCACCACCATCACAATCATCATGATAGCCTATGTTTGTACAGTGCTTTAAGTTTTCAAAACACTTTTCTTTACCTCATCTGATCCTCACAACATCCCCGTGAAGTAGGTCCTATTATTATCCCCATTATTCAGATAAGAAAACTGAATCTGAGAAAAGTTAAGTGACTTGGCCAGGGCCATATAACTAATATGTATATGAGATACAATTTGAGCTCAGTTATTCCTTACTCACATCCAGAACTCTCTCCACTGTGCCACTTAGCAGCCTTGAATCAGCTGTGAATAATGGATTAACAAGGATGTTCTATCTTCATCTTTTTGGATGCCTTAAAAAGCACCTGGAGTCCTCCTCATTTACTTAAGCAATGTGGAATGGATGATTCTAAAATTAATATCTATTATTTCCCCAAGGACTTTTGTGGCAAATTTTGATGCTATGCTCTTTCAACCAACTTCTCATAGACTAAGTCTGTTCAGCTGTATAATATCAGGGCAAGTGTGCCTGCATGACTGAGGAGAGTGTACCTTATGAAACAAAAAATCAGTTTTAAGCATCTCTAAAAATCCTTTTGTACTTACACTGAGAAAACCTGGGTGTTTGTCCTACTTCATAGTTAGAACTTATCACACATAGAAGAGGCTGTTGGGGCCAAAGAAGATATAAACCCAAAATTGAAACTGGGAATTTGAATACCTATCAGACAAAACAATAAATTTTCACAGATTCTCTTTGATTCTGACCAGCAACAATTTTTGTGATGGAACCTTATATGTTACTAAGTACAATTTTCAAAACTTTATCAGTTTATGACTGAATATCTACTCAATCTTTTAATTATAAGCTTTCTGGAAAATAGTTTTAACATCCTGGTCCAAGGACTACATTCTATTACTTTTGCATCTCCCCCAGACATACCACAATAACTACTGAATTTCCATGTATAATATTCTCCCAATAAAGCATATACCCCAACAAAACAATTCTGTGAACATGTCCCAGAAACCAGGTTTGTCAATTCCTCCATCTGATTTATGAAAAATAACTTGACTGGGAGAAGCTAGGTGATGCAGTGGATAAAGCACTGACCCTGGATTCAGGAGGACCTGAGTTCAAATCCAGCCTCAGACACTTGACACTAGCTGTGTGACCCTTGGCAAGTCACTTAATCCTCATTGCCATGCAAAAAATTAAATTAATAAATAACTTGATCACAATTTACTTTATTTTTCTTTCCTTCTCTATTGACTCAGAAACTAATTGTATCACAGGTTCTATAAATTTCAAAGGACACTCATTGCTTACAATATAACTAATTTCTGAATAGTAATTCTTCATATAGACTCTTTGACAATGGTTAACAAGTTTCTAATTGACAAATTCTGTGATGTGGAATTAATTTCTTCCTAAAGAAGCCTATTCTATGTGTGAATAGGTCTAATTAATTGCAAATTGTTCTTTACATGAAGTGTAATCTTATTCCATTCAAGTTCAAGCAGTCCAAACATTCTTCTACTTGATAACCTTATTATAACTCAAAGATGGTATAATGAAAATTCTGTCTTTTATTCTCCACAATAAGCATTATCACTTCTTTATAATATTATTATCAGAGGATGTCAGGAGTTCTAACCATCTTCATTTGCCTTCTTTGTATGTACTCCATTTTATTCATATTCCTAAATTCTAGGGTCTGTAACTAAAATTGCTACTTTAGAGGTGTTCTAACCTACCCAAAATGCAGAAGTATATTCAACTCTCCCACTATGATCACTAAAACTTTCAATAAAGTTGAAAGCAATAGCTTGCTATGTCAAACAGTAGACCAATATTGAGTTTGAAAACCATTTAAAGACTCAAATTTTATACACACACACACATATGTAGGTAGGTAGGTAGGTAGGTAGGTAGGTAGGTAGGTAGGTAGGTACGTAGGTAAGTAGGTAGGTAGGTAGGTATAACTGATTTTTTAAAACCAAGTATAGAGTTTTTCTTTCTGTCTTCAAGCAATCAATTTGTTCTTTCTGCCATAATTGTTTTCCAAATCTTGGGATATTGGTCCCAACTTCAAACTACCTGAAATTTTAAAAGCATACCCTTTATGTCCTCATTCAGGTCACAGTTAAAAGCATTGCACAAACAGAGTCAAATGTTGAATAGCACAGAGCCAAGGAGAGATCCTTAGGACCTTTCACTAGCTATCTATTTCCAATTTGACATTACTATCCTTTGGATACAATAATTCAATCCATTACAAATCCACTCAGGTGTGCTATAATGTAAACAACACACCTTCTATCTTTTTAAAGAACATAGATAATTTGTCAGTACACACTTTGAAATGCAGGTATACTAGTCCCAATCAGCCCTGCAGATCTCTCTAGGGATTATGTAAAAAAGAAAAAGAGATAAATGTAGTTAGACTTATTGTTTCTGAAATGAGTTTTGGCTTGCTTTACTACCAAATCATGCAACACACCAAATGAAATAACAAGTTAAATTGAGTAGGGAGAGAACAGAAAATCAAAGGAAATAATTAATGATGAATAAGTTATATAATTAATAAATAAATAATGAACAATTATTATATTGATAGACTACAGTATGCCAGACACTGTTCTGGGCATTGAGAAATACCAGGACAAAAGTTAAACAATCCTGGGGGGCAGCTAGGTGGCACAGTGGATAGAGCACCAGCCCTGGAGTTAGGAGTACCTGAGTTCAAATCCAGCCTCAGAAACTTAACACTTCTAGCTGTGTCACCCTGGGTACTTGCCACTTAACCCCCAATTGCCTCACTAAAAAAAAAAAAAAAAGTTAAACAGTCCCTATTTTCAAAGTGCTTGTATTATAACATGAGAGACAACACAACCATTTGTAGACATATGAAGACTTTTATTGGAGGGCAGAGGGATGCAATAATAGCCAGGGCAATCAGGAAAGATTTGATATAGAGTGGTGATTGATCAGAAGTGAGGAGAGACTGCATTCCAAACATAAGCCGTAAACAATGAAAAGACACTTAAAAATATGTAACATCATAAATGAAACAATAGAAGTTTCAGATTTTTAAAATTTAATTTTTTTTCAAGTACCAAACATATTTCCCATCCATCCTACCTAATGCCTTCCTTCTCCCCAGTGAAAAAGGAAAGAGGAAAAAAAATAATTCTTATAACGAATTTGTATAAGAAAGAAAAATAAATACCTGAATTCTTCATGTTCAAAATAAAAATCTGCCTCAGTCTGTATGCTGTTTATCACTTTGCTATTAGGAAATTGGTAGTTTGTTTCATTAGCCTCTGTGTTATTAGTGAGTTGTGATTGTTTATTATTTGATCAGAGTTATTTAGCAAAAAGGTCATTTTCAATGGAACATAGATTACATTAAAATAAGTAATGTCTAATAAAGCTAGAAAGATGGGTTAGAAACAGAGCCAGGTTGTGAAGGGCTTTAAATGGAAAGCAAGATGGTTTGGAATGAGGAGAGAGGTCAAAGTGCTTAAGACAGGGAGACCAATTAGGAGGTTATTGAACAAGTCCAGGTGAGAGGTTATAAGGTGCTAAACTATGTTTATGAATGTATGAGTAGAGAAAAGGGGATGGATTTAAGAAAAGTTAAGCAATAGTTATTTTCATTTCTTCTTGACCACTACCACCACACAAAAGATTACAATGTCAAAAAGATTTATGTAATCTCTTATAAGAAAATTTTCAGAAGTCTCCATCACGAGGTGAGGAACAGATTAGACTTCAGGTTAATCAATAGCTCGAATAACAGTCATTCCTGACTAATCAATTAACAAGCATTTATTATGAACCTACTTCACGGGACCCACTGTGCCAGGTATTAGGAACAAATATAAATAAGTAAATAAGCAAACAAACAAAATAAACAAGAAACAAGAAAATAAATAAGGGGCTGGTAGGTGGCACAGTGGATAAAGCACTGGTCCTGGATTCTTGAGGACCTGAGTTCAAATGAGGCCTCAGACACTTGACACTTCCTAGCTTTGTGACCCTGGGAAAGTCACTTAACTCTCATTGCCCCAGGGGAAAAAAACACAAACAAAAACAAACCAAAAAAAGGATTTAAATAAATAAATTTTTAAAAATGATAAATAAATAAATAAGTTTTGTCTTGCCTCTTTCTCTGCCCTACAGTTCCAGATATAGTCCAGCATCTCCTTCATACTCATTGCTCCATGATGCATTTCTTCATGCAGAGTCTTGGAAGTTTTTCAATCTGCCACCACTATTATTACACTCCATCTTTGGAGCTGTCATCAACTGAAATTCCTTCTATTTCTCTCTTCCTGTTTTCTTTAAGTGCCTTGCACTACCTCACTACATCTTCCCTGAGAAAGCATCATCATTATTTGAATGCAAGTTCATACCTCAGGAATTTTTTACCATTTTTGGCCATTTTTCTGGCCGGTGCATGAAAGTGCTCTTCAGAAAACTGTAAGGCAAGGGGGCAGCTAGGTGGCACAGTGGATAAAGCACCAGCCCTGGATTCAGGAGGACCTGAGTTCAAATCCAGCCTCAGACACTTGACACTTACTAGCTGTGTGACTCTGGGCAAGTCACTTAACTCTCATTGCCCAACAAAAAAAACAAAAAAAAATGTAAGTCAAAAATCTCCATTTCAGTAAAAGTTCCTTTGCCTTTACCCCTAGCTGAATGAAGGTCAACAGATTTCACTGACCACTTTCTACTCTCTGGATATATATGGTAGACCAGCCTTGAACTGCTTTTCTTTGCCTTCCAGACTGCCATTCTGTAAATTGTTTCCAACTCCTGATAAGCCTCAGGAAGCCACTAGAAACAGTGGAAAGGAAAAACAAAAACAAATACAGAGCTTTTTTTTTTTTTTTTGACTTGGCAAAGAACATGCCCCTCTGAAATAGAGCTAACACAAAAAGCTATTAGCTCCATATTTTCCCATGAAAAAAAATAAACTCCAAGCAGATGACCTATGCCTCAGCCACTCCTATTTTCCCCCAACTGGAAGATAACTCCTACTAGGAATCTTCAGGAAAAACAAAACAAACATAGAATCACTAATCTAGTACAATTTCCTATGTCTCTCTGTGATAAAGTTTTTTAAGAACTTCCATCTATGTTGCCTTTCAGAGACACAATGCTCATTTGATATAGAAGTCAAGTGAATCACTGGGAATTACAGTGATGGGGCCAGGCTGATGATTAAAGTACTGCAGAGGAGCAAGTCTTGTAGTTTTTTCCTTCACTCACATATGTACAATCCTCTTTATTTGAAATAGCCATAGAGGTGGGGCCAAGATGATTGAGAAAAGCCAGGAAGTTGCCTGAGCTCTCCCAAATTTTCCTCAAAAACTACATTAAATCAAGTTTCTGAATGGATTGTGAAATGATAGAACTTACAAAAAGACAGAGAGACACAATCTTCCAACTTGAGATAATTTAGAAGATTTCAGGAAAGTTTGGTCTCACTTGTGCAAAAGGAGAGCACAACACAACTAAGGTTCAAAAAGTGCTTAGCACAATGGCTGGCAACTGTTAGGTATGTGTAAATGCTTATTCCTTTCCCTTCAATATTGATATAATATCATGCCTCAGACACTTAGTAGCAGAGTAAAATCGTGTCACTTAACTTCATCAATACAATGAAGGTGTTGGATTCAATGACCTCACTTTATATACCCAATGTTGATTCTGTTTTGATGATACATAAATAAATACAGTCTATATAGAAAACAAAACAAAACAAAAAAGAATGAGCTCAATTAAGCTAAATAATGAACTACAATTGGAAAATACTTATCTGTACACATTGATCTAGGCATATAAAAAAGATTTGATCAAAATAAAGTCAAATTCATCACAGAATCTCCTGAGAAGCTTGTAAGTCCCACTGTAGAATAAAAATTCTAATTGCTTTTTTTTTTGGGGGGGAGGGCAATGAGGGTTAAGTGAGTTGCCCAGGGTCACACAGCTAGTAAGTGTCAAGTGTCTGAGGCAGGATTTGAACTCAGGTACTCCTGAATCCAGGGCCAGTGTTCTATCCACTGTGCCACCTAGCTGCCCATACTCATTGCTTTTTACATAATTCATTAAATTTTAATAATCTGAAAGTTGCATTTTATTTAATATTAGAAAATGTTAACAAATTATATATATGTGTGTGTGTGTGTGTGTGTGTTTAAACATGTACATGGGTTTATATAAACAGACATAAATTTACTAGGATGGAAAAAGTAGAATATATATTATACATTTTTTGGCAAATTTTATTATTTTTTTCAATTTGAATTTTTTTGTTTCTTATCACTAGTTAAATATTGGGAAAAAGTTTTAACCTATCAATTATAATCAGGCACATTGTATTTCATTTTCCACACTAATTCCACACTTTTATATGAACTCAACATTAGAGACAAAATATTTAATATAAAACATATCAACAGTTGTTATGATTATATGTCTTCAAATGGTATGTCATTATGGCTAACAGTTTTTTTCAGGATGGTTTAGGATTATCATTATGAGTTATATATCTTTAAAATACTATCTTAAAATAAATGTCACATTTCTGACAATTATTGAGTGTCATTTAAAATGTTATTTTAAGTAATTTTCAAAATTAGAACTTCAGAAAAATACAAATATAGAAAATGAATATTGTTCAATTAAAAAAAATTCATATGATATTCATGAGAATGTGACATGACTTAAATAACAACATACCACTGCCTATTTATTTGAAATAAATCCAATATCTCGCCATCTGTTCCTTACAATGAAATTTATAGAGGAATCTAATGAAAACACATCATTCCAAATGTCGTATATTAAACATTATATTCATATTTCTGTTAAAATATTTTCTTTATTATATGGGATATTAATCTGAACTTTCTCAGGAACATTTGAATAAGAACATTAAAAATTGATATACTTATTCATCCTTTGGGAAGATCCTGGTGAAAGAAACCTCAAGAAAAGTGGTTGGTGGCATACTTGAGGCTGCTTAATTACTTCCTAAGAAGATTAAAAACATGGTCAGAATTCATGAGGCCAGTAAAGACTGGAAAATTCCAGATCCCCCTTAATATTAGTCTCTGTCCTTTGCTTATTACTTCTGATTTATTCTGTACTAATGCTAAGCTTCTACAAGTTTCATTTCACAGTTCCCTTAATTAACAGTGACTTCCTTCTATTGATTATCTCAAATTGATACCATTTATCTTGTTCATTCACATTTTTTTTTTCTGTTGAGTCTCCTCCATTATACAGTAAGCATCTTGAAAACAGGCACTATCATTTTTTTTTTTAATTTGCAGGTTGTGGTACATAAAAAGGTCCTTAACAGTTGTTAAAGGACTGACTGGATAACAGCACATTTCACCCTAATCTTTAGATGAAGAAAGAAAAACACACAAGCAGAGCTTTATTTGGTTGTTAGCCAAACTTTAGAGGCTCTCATTAACTGATGGTTGGAGAACATGTAGAAAAGAAAACAGTAATTATGGAGAACTAATTAGATTTCATCAGGAAGAAAAATTACTAGCTATACAACAAATTGGCTTGCCCTGTTGTATACTGTGGAAGAGGTTGATGGAGACTAATTTTTCAGAAGTCCATTTCTATATTGCTTGCCACAATAATAAGAAAATCTTTCAAAATTGCTGATGTGGCTATCTGGTTGAGAGTAGACTATACCAAATGAGAGCCTTTAATGGCATTACAAACTTGTGACTCACTGGAGGACCTATACCCACATTGTCTCTAAAGATCTGTATCCTCATATACTCTTATAATTTTAACAGATGAGAAATATTGTTATGGATGGCACAAGCATCATGCCATCAAAACATGTGACAGGGTAGAGCTGACCAAGAATATTTCCTAGAGTAACTGTACAATAAGGATCCAATTATAACTTTTCTGGGTTTTTTGTTTGTTTTGTTTTATTTTTGTTCATTTGTTTGTTGAGAATGAGCCTCCCTCTCTGACTTGGGGAGAAGGTCAGCAGACACTCACAATCCTGTTCCCATAACTTATCTCAATAAAACTTTAAATTTTTTTCCATTTTAGAGGACCAGTGACATCATGGTGTGATGTCTTGATTCAAGGGTGAATTGGATTTAAGTGAGTCGGAGTTTCACAAAGTCATAAGTTTTAATCGCTATTTCAAAGTCATCAAAGTCTAATAGGATAAAAAACAAAAAAAACAAAAAAAAACCTCATGATGACTGGTGATGGCCCAGGATGCAGTCGATGACCTTGGCATTTTCCATGTCTTACCAGGCTCTAAGTACTCTACAACACCTACTTCGGTTGCCTTTATGACTATTGGAACAAATTGTTCTCATCTGCCCATTCCACTGGGGGAAATTTTCACGTGCTTTACATGATATCCCCCTAACTCATCAATGGTTTTGAGACCTGTTGGTTACTCTCACCCTGGTTTAATCCATCTGCTGGGATGATTTACTGGGGTATGATTGCTGAACACGCTACAGCTTTTTGGAGCCACAGTTCAGAGTTGGGTAGTAAGTAGACACCAAAGATAGATAAGAAGCCTTGAAAAGGGCTCAGCAAACCTTCACCCCCAGGGTGCTGGTTCTCCATGAACACCCCATAAATCCCAATCAAAACGAGTTAATGACTTCTTTGGGTGACTGGGTACCCACTGCTCCTGGGGGGCTCATCATATTGGTACAAGACAGTGGAAAAGAACGCAAATTATATGTGATTTCAACCTTCTTGATAGGATGGATTAGTGTGTACCACCATGCCCTGCTTCCATCACTTTTTTAAAGGGCTTGAAGTGACCTACACTATAATCTAGACAAATTCATAACATTATACAATACCCACATATTAGAAAACAGAGGCTCAAAGTATTTAAGTAATTGGCCTAATTTCCCATGGTGACTGAAGTGGGATTAGAATCCAGGTCATATGACTGACAATTCATTACTCATCACAATATGCAACTTCCAAATAGTGGAGGGTTTTTGTTTGTTTGTTTGTTTGTTTGTTTGTTTTGCAGGGCAATGAGGGTTAAGTGACTTGCCCAGGATCACACAGCTAGTAAATGTCAAGTGTCTGATGCTGGATTTGAACTCAGGTCCTATTGCATCCATGGCCAGTGCTTTACCCAGTGTGCCACCTAGCTGCCCCAGAGCTATTATTTTAATCTTTTCTGTTTCTTACAATCCCTAGCTTGCAATACCTTGGATGCTTAAAGTTATTAGTGATCTCTTTGTTCTCATATATTACCTTATATTTACTTCTCTATTTGTGTCTTCTATTCACCAAACAAATGGGGACAAATCCAATTTATTTTTTTTTCCCTTTTTGTCTTCCCCAAACCTAACAGAATACCTTGAATAGAATTGGCACTTAATGTTTGTTCAGTTGGAAAAATAACAAGAAGGTATTGTGTGTGTGCATCAAGATAGGTATTATGTATAGGCAAGTGTTCAAACATGTTTGTTTATATGTATGTTTATATATGTGTGCACATGTATGCATGCATACATACATGTTATTTTAAAACATTCATA
The DNA here is from genome assembly GCF_019393635.1 of Dromiciops gliroides. Lineage (NCBI taxonomy): Eukaryota > Metazoa > Chordata > Mammalia > Microbiotheria > Microbiotheriidae > Dromiciops > Dromiciops gliroides. The sequence continues at coordinate 356,543,745 of NC_057861.1, read as the reverse complement.
GCAGGTCCTATTTCCCACCTAAAATAGAGATAACTTAATATGTAAATGTAATATTATTAAGGTAATTATTAATATTACTTAGGAAATCTCACACTATGCTCTCTATATGGAAAAAAATATTGAACAATTTTATATTTTAAAATATTTGTTAAGGGGGCATCTAAGTGGTACATTGGATAAAGCACTGGCCTTGGATTTAGGAGCATCTAAGTTCAAATCTGTCCTCAGACACTTGACACTTACTAGCTCTGTGACTCCAGGCAAGTCACCTAACCCTCATTTTCGTGGAAAAAAAAAAAGAGAAAAATACACACACACACATCATCATCATCATCATCATCATCTGTGGCCCTACTGAATATTAAAAACAAACTATGGCCTTTGAACTCATTCACATATTCTAACTCCATGACGTGAATGGCCAACTAATTTTTAAAAAAATAGATTAAAAGCTGAATTTCCCTCAACATTTCAAATTTATATGCAATTCAACAACATGAAATGTAAAGAATTTAAATTTCCCATGAAAGTCCCTCTTCCCAAACCAATTTTGGCTGAAGAATAATGTAGTTCATCTTAGGAACCCTCTAGACAATGTTATGGCCAGAGAGTAATGGAACAACCCTTAATCCCTGTGAAATGTAGCTTAATTTTTAGAAAATTTAAAATTTTCATAAACTACAATTATTTTATTTTTAATATTGATTTAAAAAAGGAAAGCATGCTGTATTTTCTAACATCTTAACTAGTTAGAGGCTGATCTAGGACTACAAACTGCTCACACTAAAGTTGTTTTTCAATTACTTTTGTAAATGAAATCTGATAAATAGGAACATTTGTTACCATTTTCCCCAAACTGAATTCCTTTCAAAATGTTAGATATGAAAGCAATATGCACAGTAAATCCCTTTTGATAAATAAGCACATTTAGAGCCAAGCAATGTTTTGTTTTTTAGGAAGTTACATTTTGAAATATATAGCAAAAGATTAGAGATTTATCATATATTCACAAAAATTCATTTATGAAAGATTATAGTTTGTTTTGTATTTGATGTGATTTAAATGTAAATAAATAATCCTGTATAATTCTTTTCAAACCACAGTTATATGCATACATATAAAAATGTAGACTTGCACAAATATATGATATATACACATACACAAATATGTGTGAATATTCCTTTTGAGGAGAAAGTATAAAAAGACAAATCATATAAGAGAATATAAGATAGTTGAAAGAAGTAGAAATACATTCAAATCACCTTTCTTATTCTTCTTTTTCTGAGCTACAATTTGGTGAAGTGTAGAAAGTAAAATTTTAAAAATCATAGGTATATGTATAAACACACACACATATGGGTGGGTATGTATGCATGTATACATGTATCTATGTATTTGTATATAATTATATGACTACATACATTAATTATATTGTATATGTAGATATGTTTGTATATATACAACATGAAAACATATATACATGTTTGAGTTGCATTTTCTCCCCCTTCTGCCTTCACAACTTATATGTATAAATTATTCTCAAGTTTTGTAGGGAACAAAAAGTAGGGAAGTGGATCAATAATTATTGGCATATTTCTATTCTATTTTTTTAAAGGCAGTAACACCTAGGATTTTCCCTAGTACTAGACATCTCCTTTTATTCCAGATATCTTGAAAACAAGTCCATGAATACCTTCAAAGTTGTGCTGTCCCAATACAAATCTCCCTTCTGCATATTTAGTCTAGTTTTTCAATCAGGCAATAAACATTTATTAAGTGCCTAATATGTTCTATGCACTATGCTAAATGATAGTGATAAAAAAGAGCAAGACAACTAATAATCTAAGAAAGGAGATAGCAAGGAAAATGATATATGCAAACAAGATATGTACAGGATAAGAAGGAAATAATTAATAGAGAAGGCACTAGAATTTAAAAAGGTACAGAAATGATTCTTATAGAGTAGGGGTAAGAGATAGTAAGGAATGAAGGATGATACCTGAATTGTTATTCTGTGTGATAGATGTTCATTTCAATAATAGATAATGTGGGGAGAAGAGTGTTTAGGGAGAAACATGAATTCAGTTTTGGGCACATTGAATTCAAGATGACTACGAGTCATTTATTTTGAGATGTCTAATAGACTGTCAGAGGTGCAAGACTGGAGGTCAGCAAAAACCTTAAGGACAGAATAAATAGGTCTGAGAATCATTAAGATAGCTGGTCATTAAATCCATGTAAATTTCCAAGTGTGATCTGGATGAGGATCCAGCAAAGGAGACTGAGAAAGAACAATCAGAGAGGTAGGAGAAAAAACCCAGAGAGAGTGGTATCCAAAGAGCTAGAGAGAAGAGGTCAGGGAGGAGAGCATGATCAACAGAGTCAAAATAAGCAGGGAATTCAAAGAGAAAAGGCAATCATATTGAGCACCTAAGAGTTCATTGGTAAATTTGGTGAAAGCAGCTTCAGTGGAATGTGGTAAAAATTATTTCTGGTAAAGATTAATATCAGTTTTAACTGAATCATTTGAGAGATTGCGAAGGCTAATGAAGGGGCTTTTGAAGGACCTCCCTTTTGGGGAGGAGAACACGAGGAACTTTCGTGACGTCAATTTAAAAGCGAGGGCGGGAATGGAAGTTCCCTCTCTCTGAGGTCAAATTTAGCAGCAACGGATGGGGATTGAAAGGAGTGCATGTGGTTTGGTGTTCAGACTTTTCAGGGGTTCACAGTCTGGTGGGCAGTTTGGGATTTGGTGAGTTTTATAAAGGAATAGACTAAGCTTAGATCTAAGATTATTCATTTGTATTTCTCCTTCCTTATTTCCCTAATTGGTTTCAGCTCTTGTTGTCTAATTAATTCCCGAGCAATTAAAAAAAAAATGATCCCTCACAGATTAAAGCTCAGTGGCTCCTTTTACATATTGGTCTGTGAGAGATAGAGAGATAGATAGATAGATAGATAGATAGATAGATAGATAGATAGATAGATAGATAGATAGATAGATAGATAGATAGATAGATAGATAAATAGATGTGAAAGTTTAAAAGGCTAGAAGCTAAATTATAAGGATTTAACAAGACAGTGAGAGGAATGTGGAAGCCTCTATTGTAGACATTCTTTTCAAGTTTAGCCAAAAATGGAACAAGAGGTATAGGATGATATTGTAAATGAGAAGGATCAAATGGGGGGTTTTGTTTTGTTTTTCCTCAGGATAGAAGAGAAAAACTTGGGCATGTTTGTAAGCAATAGAGGGAAATTGAAAATAAGGTATAGTTTGGAGCAATCTGTTGGAAGAAATGAAGAAATGGGATTGCTTGAGAGGGTAGAGGGGTTAGCCTTGGAAAAGAGTAAGGCCACATTTTCATTAGAGATAAGGATGTAAGAGAAGTTAGAGGCAGGAGACATACATGATAGGAGATGAGAAAGAGTGCAGATGATCGAGGTAACAATAAATGGTATTTTTTTTAGTAAAATTTGAAGCAAGTTTTTCTGATGGGTGTTGGGAGAGCAATGGGAGCATTGCAGAGGGATGACAACATTTGAAAGAGCATCTATAGAGAGTGAGATAATAATTTAATAAAGGAGATACAGTACAATTGCCTAGTAGAAGGGAGAATCTCCTTGAGGTTGAGTTACATAAATATGAATAGGATCCAGTTATAATGATTGCATGATTTTCTCTTTGTTTTACAATGCATGTTTATGCATGGAGGCAGAAGCTTGACAGGGTGTCATCAGTGAATTGATATGGGGTCTAGAGATTCAAAAGAGTACAGTATATTGCTGAATTTGTTCATTAAGGGGACAAGATGGTAAAAGGAGTAGAGAGTAGGGGAAAAAGGCCTGAGAGAGAATTGAAGAGTCAAAGAATTATAAGTAACAGTGTAAAGGTTAGGTTGTGGGAAGGGAAGAAAAAGGGAGATATAGTATGTCAATAGATTATGATCAGACTTTGTGTTATTGCTTTTGATATATCATGTAGTCATTACCATCTACTTGCCCAATTCTAATATTTTAGTAATTATTTTCTTCAGTGAGTTTTAGTATCTCTTATTCCACTTGGCCAATGCTGCTTGTTTATGAGTTCTTTTCTTAAAAGAATTTTGGTTCCTTTAGTTGCATTTGTCCAATTATGCTTTTTAATGGTTTTCCTCTTTTTGTTCTTCTTTACCAAGTTGTTAATTCTCTTTTTTTTTGTTTTTTTTTTTTTGCAGGGCAATGGGGGTTAAGTGACTTGCCCAGGGTCACACAGCTAGTAAGTGTCAAGTGTCCGAGGCCAGATTTGAACTCAGGTACTCCTGAATCCAAGGCTGGTGCTTTACCACTGCGCCATCTAGCTGCCCCGTTAATTCTCTTTTAATAACTTTCTTTCATCACTTGCATGTCTTTTCCCACTTTTTCCTACACCTCTCATATTTTTCTTTAACTCTTCTAAGAATTCTTTTTCAGTTTGTGTCCAATTTGCATTTTTCTTCTTTAAGGTTTTGCTTGTATCTGTTTTCACATTGTTGTCTTTTTTCTTTTTTTCTGAATTTGTGTCTTTCATCTACCCTGTCACCATAATAGCTTTTTATGGTCAAATTATTTTTACTGATTTTGTTTGCTCTTTAAACATATTTCTTGACTTTGAACTTTATGTTAAAGTTGGTCTCTGCTCACCTGAGTTTGGGGAAGTACTTTTCCAAGCTTCAGGATTTTTTGTACTACAATTTTCAAAATTATTTCTGGGTGGTGGTGGGGGAAAGGGGGGTGGTAGGAGGTCTGTAGTTTTTAGTGCTATGAAAGTGGTAGGGGGAAGCTTGGTAGCACAGTGGACAAAGCATAGGCCTTGGATTCAGGAAGACCTGAGTTCAAATCCTACCTCAGACACTTGACACTTACTGGCTGTGTGACATTAGGCAAGTCACTTAATGTTCATTGCCCCCACCAAAAAAAAAAAAAAAAGTGGTGGGATCCAGGAAGAGGTTGTGGTTGTGGCTTCTCTGGCCTGAACACTGAACTCTAATGAGGATAATGTCATGAAATTATAATCCGTAGCCTTCTACTATGTGGCTTCTAGCTCTCATACTTTTCTTGGACCTGGAACTAAAAATTTTACTCCATATCACCAATACAAAAGGATATTGCATTCAGTGCCTGCTCAGAGTCACCTTTAATGTTTTTCTGACCAGTTGCCCAATCCCCTTATGATCATTTAGCTAAGAGTTCTATAAGCTTTTGCTGCCACTTTTGCAGCTACCTCCAAGACTCAATGCCATTAGTACTACCATATATGATCTGTGCCAGCCCTCACCCAACTATCACATATCTCTCCCACTGAACTCCAATGTCACCTTTAACTAGAAAAAAGTGTCTTATCTTAATGTATTATTGGCCTTTCTACTCCATAATTCAATTTAATGTGTTATTTTTAAATTGTTTAGAGGGCCTGTTGGAAGAGTTCCATTGGGTTGTTACCTCTACTCCTCCATCTTGGCTCAGTCGTCTACTGTAATAATCTTATTTTTTTTCCAATTTTGAATTGAAACCCTTCTATTTAACCATTAAATGATCTCATGATGATTTTTCCTCAATTATACTCATTATCATTTTTGTAAGTATCCCCCCTCTATTTCTTGCTGGATTCATTACATTTTCTCGAAAAGAAAATATGGTATTTCATATTTAAGTTCTATATGATTTTAACTTGCTTTAATATTCTACAAAGGGTTCATTTTTGGCTTGCATATATTTCCTACTTTCAAGGAGATCAATAATTTACTGATTTCAGTGGTTTCTAGGATTTTCTTTCCTGTTTCTTTTTTATGGCAAAACAATTTTAATAATTAAACATCCTTAGAAAATGGTGACAATGTATTGATTAGTCTAGCAGCTCTTAACAAACTTTGTTGTTATTGTTGTTTTTCTTGGTGGTGTTATTGTGGTTGTTTTGTTAACTGTGGAACTCAGTTAATCTGGTGAAACCAATGAATGCTGTATATTTTGTTCATAATTAAATAAGTGTGATAAATTTCAATTAGGTTTATTGAAAATAAAGATATAAAATGTCACTTTCAAGTTCACAATGCCCTTGAAATATAATCAAAAACACTTGGGGGGATACAATTGTTAATCCTAGGTTAATAACCCATGACAGTCCATTTCCTTATTCCCATTATCAATAATTTCTTTGAATAGGTCAAATGAGAGTTATTTTAATTGCATGCCATGCATTATCATTTCCCCTTTAATTTTCTATTGATTTTACTAACTTATCTAAGAAGTTAGTGGCCTTACCACATAAAATAACTGATTTGTAAATGATCCCCATATTGGGAGCTAGTCATTTCATTTTTAAAAGGTACAGTATTTTCAGGTAGTGCAAATGGTAATTAGTTCTTTCCCTGTGCAGAATCTCCCAGCTCTCTCACTTTCTGAAGAAAGCAAATATTTCCATAGTCACACAACTTCTAGCTAATCCATACAATTCTGGCCTATTTTATTCATCAAACAGGTATCCTATTTCCCATATATTTTTACCCCTGTGCCCAAATTTATTTCATGTTGAAATCCTTAAATGTTCAATGTTTATATTATTTTTATTTGTATTATATTTTTCATAGAAAATAATTTATTTATAATAATCCTCTGTAACAGATTTTTGCCCATAAATCATCATGCCAAATGAAGTCAAGTCCATAAGCACTTGCTTGCTGCCTAAAATATGTTGTAATTATCTTCATGGTCTATATATGTTTATTTTTGCTAATACTCACGCAGAGCACAATAATACTGTATGTCTGTGTTTCTTATAATAATATTTCTTGATTTCTTTGGACATGTGATAAAAACCTGCTCATTTTTCTAAACTCAGTATTTGCTAGTTGGAAATTGTATCACAGACTTTGGGGAGGATTTTTTTTTTACCAACTATATAAACTTTAACACCATTCTAAATACTTTTCTGACTGAAGTCTGACTGTCAAATTGGCAATAACTAATTGTAAAGTGAAAGATACTTGTATACATCATATCAATAACCTTAGTAAATAATCCCCAATCCCTCCAGATATTCTTACACTCCTTAGAGAGAATGCCGTAGCCAGCCTTTGGAGATCCACCCTGCCTGTCTGTGGAAGTAAGGATTGAGTGGAGATCTTTAAGTCCAATGTAACATAAATGATAATTACTTCAATTATTCACTTTATTATGTTGCTTATAGGATCATAAACTTAAAATCAGAGATAATACCTCAAGATCAGATAGTATGGCTTGTAATGAAAGTATTTTCCACATTTACTAGTTCAGTGCCTTACACAATATTTTTTATTGTTGAAATCACTCATAGTGATTTCATTAAGCTCATAGGATGTAAACTTGACAGTGACTTTCACACAGGCAGTAAGTAGCAAAGTGTATATGGTATTTGGGGAGGACTAGCAGTGTGAGGTCTTGCTGAAATTTCAGGGCTTCTTATCCACCTTTGTTGTCCACCTGCCATGCAATTCTCACCTATGGCTCCAAGAAGCCACACCCTCGTAAAACCATCTTGGCCTATGTACTAAACTGATTTAAAAGAAATCAAAAACCCTCAAACTTGCCAGTGAATTAATGGGATATCCACCCCCAAGCATGTGAAGATTTCCCCTGGCAGAACAAGTGGATGAGAAATATATATATATATATATATATATATATATTTCTCATCCACTTGTTCTGTACATATATATATATATATGTAATATCGAAGGCATGCTGCAGAATAAGTGTAGATTCAGAGCAAGTTACTTTAATTAATATTTATGTTCACAAAGACAATTATGTTATTACCAACTATCATAGAGGAATTCAGTTATGTAAAAACAGTATCATTACTAAGTAGGAAAGTGAGCTAATACATTTTTCAAAAAAATTTGAAATGAAAAAGGATTAGCATTGGCCTCTATATTTCTGTCAATCATGTTATTAGGATTTATTCTAAATGTTATCATGGTACATCTATCACCATTAAATACATTTATTATGCAAGTTTGTCCAGCTCAGTCATGCGTAGAGTGCTAAGCCTATAGTCAGGAACATGAGTTCAAATTCAGCTTCAGACACTTAAGAGTTGGGTGACCACCATCAAGTCACAACTTCTGTAGGTCTCAGTTTTCTTAACTATAAAATGGACATGATAATAATAGCACCTATTTCTCAGGGTTGTTGTGAGGATACAAAGAGATAATAATTATAAAGTACTTAGTTTAGTGCCTTGCAAGTACTAAGTGTTACATAAGTATTAGCTTTATGTTTTTCTTTTTGTTGTTGTTGCTGCTGCTGTTGTTGCTGCTGTTGTTAACCATATTGTTTCATATTCTCTCTTCTTTGGAGAGAAGAATCATGGGCACAAAAGGTAAATAAATCTCTTATGTCTTGTTTTTTATGCTAATCTTGATTCAGATAAAAGCAAGTGGTTCTTCATTTTCTATGGATTTCCTTTATCTTCTCACAAATCTTTGTAAGAAGATTTTTATCTATATTGCCTATGTGGGGAAGTGGAAATATTGCTTTTCTTCAAGTAAAAAAAGAATTGGCAGTTCTAATCATGGTTCTGACATTTACCAGCATTTGGATCTTGAGCCAATTACTAATCTTTAGATTTCTCTTTATATAATAGAGGATAATAATAGCCAGAACTAAGGGGCAGCTAGATGGCGTAGTGGATAGAGCACCGGCCCTGGAGTCAGGAGTACCTGAGTTCAAATCTGGCCTCAGACACTTAACACTTACTAGCTGTGTGACTCTGGGCAAGTCACTTAACTCCAATTACCTCACTAAAAAAAAAAATAATACTAGCCAGAACTATAAATGTTTATTCATTTTTTTGTGTAATAACTTATTGGTTTTATAAAAGTCAATTTATTTTTTCTTTTGTTTTCTTTTTTGTGGGGCAATGAGGGTTAAGTGACTTTCCCAGGGTCACAAAGCTAGTAAGTTCCAAGTGTCTGAGGCTGCATTTGAACTCAGGTCCTCCTGAATCCAGGACTGGTGCTTTATCCATTGTGCCACCTAGCTGCCCCCAGTCAATTTATTTTTTTTCATTTTGACCTTTCTTTTAGGACTTTAATTTTAGACCTCCCTTCCTGAGAGATAATGTTAATAAAAGCTTACAATTTTTTCACATTTATGCAAACTTTTATTTAGATAAGTTTTGAACTATTGATTACTCAGATATGTTTTTTAATTGAAATACTAATATGGCCAAGCATACTCATAAATATAAAAGAATCACCATAGATATTAAATATATATACCTTGTATTTTCCAATAAAATTCTATATGAAGGAAGAATGCTCAAACTTAAGCTTTTAAGTTCAAAAATGGTTTGATGACTAAATGGATTTTGTTAAAGTCAGCCAATTTTATTGGTTTTGGTGACTGACAATGCCAGTTTCTATACCAACAGTAAAAGTATGGTGATCAACACTTGCATAGGAATGGATGCAATTCTATCTTCTCTTTGGAATTTTTTTTTCCACAAAAGGAAGAGTAATCTCCCGTTTGACTAAGTAAATGTTCAAAGGAAGGTTAGACCAAGCTAGTTGATCCCAGAACCTTTCATTTTAGCAGGAGGAAGTATTTTCACTTCTATTGAGGATACCACCATTCTTTCAGTCTATGAAATATGAAAATAACCAAGCACCATTTAGTTGAGCACCTTTCAGCAATCCATTACTGCTGTGCTCAATGTGAAAGCCATAAACTGAATCAATGAGAAGGGAGAAACTTACCTTGCTTGGCTTAGCACTCATCCTAGCTCTGAGATATGGGTCTAAGGACTTCTTTTTTTGTTTCTGTATTATGTGGTTCATTCTCAGTTTCAGATACCATATGAGCCCACACATGTAACATAGCAGTTTTTATAAAGGGAATATTTACTTCAAAGGGCTTAATTATAAATATTATACTTATTTACTCAAAAACATGGGAGGTAAAATCACCTTACTCCTCTGTACCACTTCAGTTTCTGGGGAAAGAGAAAAAATTGGTTGAGAGTTTAATTAGTTTCTCATAGAGCACTAAGATACAAATCCACAACTTTGCACAATCTTAAATCCCAGACGCACTGTATTCTGAGAGCTTCATTGTCTGATGCCTGGATGACTGTAACACCTTGCCTGAAATCCTTAGTCTAAATCTCCATGGCTGCAACTCCCAGATTATGTGAGAATCACCTCCAGAATCTGACACTGAGGAAGAACAACACAGAATAAAAAAAGTACCTCCAGAGCCATTTTTTTCTGAGCTGGGATTAAAGAAAATTAAGCATAGGAAGACAAGTCTGTATCTTTTCATCAATTCAGTTCATGGAATCAATCCTGGTTGCACCTAGCGTATGAAAAGCATCCAGTGAAAAACACCCAGATTAAAGAGGAAGAGAGAAAGAGAGACAGAGAGAGAAACATAAAAGAATTAGCTTGATGTCCCCACTTTTAAAGAAACTGGCACCCAATCAAGGAGGCTACCCCAACATGGTAAAAAATACAATTGATTCCATGTTAGCCAAACTGGGCATGTTCAAAGGGTCAGCCTGTTTTAAACATATTTTCAGAGTCTATTTTTTATCCCATTCCAATCTCATTTTGATTCCCCTTACACTAATGGAAAAAGCAGAAAAGTTCTTGAGGTTAGAGTCAAAATGGTGGAGAGAAAGGCCACCATTTTGCCTAAGTTTCCCAACATATTTCTTCCACACAATCAAGAAAATTTGCCAAAGTAAGTTTTTAATCAGTAGAGCAAAGAAAAATCACTGTGAGTCATTTTCCAGTCCAGGGAAACTTAAGATGAAAGAGAGGTTTTTGGGCATTGTGATGGGAGAGGTGTCCAAGAGTACATTAGCATCAGTAGCTAGCCACAACACACAGAAGTTATAGTTTGTTGTGGTAGTAGCAACAGCAGTAAGGAGAAGTCCATGTCCCAAGGACAATAAGGAAACTGAATATCTAGGCAGAAACACATCACAGGAGATCCTTGTATTAGCACTGGTTATATGAACAGAGCTCATCTGGAAACTCTGTTGACAGTTATCAAGTTCTGGGTCACAGTTACAGATCAGAGAGGATTACCAGATACAAGGGAACATGTACCCTCCCCATGTAAGGAATGAAGAACAAATTCCAAAGACATAGTTATTGACACTGAGACCAAGAATATTGAAGAAACAGTTTGAACCTTTAGTCCTACACATAAGCCTGCAGAAGAATAAACTAGGGCAGGACACCAAAACCAAGGGTGAACCAGTAGTTAATCACTCTGAACCTGCAAAACTTCCCAGTGGGTAAATTATGGCTGAGTCTAGCAGAAGTCTATGAAACTCATCCACAAAGAGGAAATATACCCAAACCTGAGTCAGAAAATTGCAGAGCACAAACTAGAAGGGTGGTAAAAAGATCTCTCCCCAGATCACACTACTTGGGATGATGCACTTAAAACCTACAAGCCTCTAGTCTGAATTGTAAAAGTATCAGTAGAAAAGACAGAAACTCAGGACAGATATGACCTATAGGATAAGAAGATTCCAAGGCAACAAAAAAATTAAATAAAAGAAGTACTCTAGAAAAATGATCAAGCAGGGGCAGAACCAAAATATCAGGCAGTGACTTGCCTGAGCTCTCCCCAAGACCCTTCCAAATACCTTCAAATAATGTAATAAGACAATTCCTGGAGCAACAGAGCTCACAAAAAGACAGAGTGGAATAATTTTCCAGCCAAAGACAATGTAGAATTTTGGCATGAAAGGTCTGTAGTATCAGTGTGAGAGTGGAACACAGCCCAGCACAGCACAGACCCAGACCCAGCCTCAGCAAACCAGGAGCAGGCCTTGTGAGCCTCTGAGTCAGCAGCAGCAAAAGCAACTGCATATGAAACTCAACAGACAGATGGTGAAGGGTTTCAACAATGGGTCAGAAGGAGATTACAGGGATATCTTTGCTTGCACTGAAGCAAGACTGTTGTTTTGTTCATACTCAGATGCAGGTCACAGACTTTGTTGGCTGTACCAGGCAGGGGAGGAGCACAAGCACACAAGAGCTTGCAGCCACAGTGGAGCTAGATTCTGTTCATAGTTTCAGGGCAGAAAAACAGGCCTGTGGTTATTTTCAGACCAGAGCACAGGCCAGTAGAGGAGTAAACATACATTTCCATAAATCATCCCACCTTGGAAGAACTAAAAACTTTCAAATTCCTAGAAGTATCTCTGAAAACAGCTGCACAAACCTCCTGAAGCTTGGGACAATGTCCCTTCCATCCTGGAAGCAGTGCCCCACTCTAACAAAGAGTTAAAAGTCAAGGAATAGAAGGGGAAATGAGCAAACAGAAAAAAAAATGCTACCCCAAGAAAGTGTCTCTGGTGACACAGAAGCTCAAAATACACCTGAAGAAGAAGAAAACAAAGTCAAAGATCTTACATCCAAAGCTTCCAAGAAAAGTATGAATTGTCCTCAGGCCACAGAAGGGCTCAAATAGGACTTTGAAAATAAAGTAAGAGGGTGGAGCCAAGATGGTGGAGGAAAGTCAGTAACCTCTCAGAGTTCCCCACACAATCAAACCAAAAACCTACAAAAATTACCATAGGACAATTCCTGGAGCAGCAGAACCCAGGAGGGGCTGAGATCATTATCCAGGCGAAGATGGCTTAGAAGGTTGGCAGGAAAGGTCTACTGTAACAGGGTAGGAGTGGAGCCCAGCCTTGCAGCTGGACCAATACAAATCTAGCCCAAGGCTGCACCAGAGAAAGAGACCTCAGCAGCCTTTGAATAGGCTGCACCTGCAGTTACTTCTGAAACTCAGATAAGGATCCAGTGAGAGTATTGAGCAGGTGGCTGGGAGGAGATTGCAGGGGTCTCTGCTGACATTGAGGTGGAACTCTGTTGTTTTGCCTGTGCTCAGAACCAGGAAGCAGTCATGAATGGTGGGCCCAGGTGGGGGAGGGGCACAGGCATACTCAAAGCTTTCAACCATAGTACAACAGAATTCTGTTTCCAGGTTAAAGAGCAAACAAGCCTGGGGCTATTTAAAGACCAGAGCACAGACCAGGGTCGTGGAAAACCTGCCTCTCCTTAAATCAAACCACCTGGGACCCCCTGAAGCTTGGGACAGTGCATGATGGAGGTAGGGCCCCACTTTAAGAAGGAGTCTAAAGTCAAGAAATAACCTAGGAAAATGAACAGACAGAAAATAAATGCAGACTGTATGGAATTTAAAAATAAAAACAGGAATACTAAAAAATAAGTTAACCCAAAATTTCTTTGTCATAAAAACTATTGTCTGATAAGAGTTTCAATCACCATAGTCAAAGAACAACAATGTGGTATGAAAGAATATGGAAATCTGAGATAGCACCTCTTTTTGAGAATCCTTGGAAAGGATAATGATGTAGCTGCTTAGGAATGAATTCTTTTACTTGCTTTATTCCATAGCCTACCAAATTCATGCATGACACCTAAAAGCTCTTTTCCCAACTATTCATGGAAGTAAGTATCATAGTATCCTGACATCATTTACCTTCTCTAATAATAGTTATGACTAAGTGAAAGAGAAAGGAAAATCTTTAGTGTTAAGCACAATTTTCAATTATATAATTACTCCAAAGTGCAAAATTGATCATGAAATTTTTTTACCTTAGAAAAGCTAGAACATAGAAATTTGGTTCTAGTCCATGAGAAATCTCTATAAGTTCAAGAGTGAGTCTAAATTTGAGTCTAATTTTTATATACATACATACATAGATACACAGACATAAATATTGCAGATACATATACTATAATATATATGTACATATATAGCAAAATAGATATCTATAGCTACAACTGTAGATATATAGAGATAGATAGATACAGGTTATCCATCATCTAACTATCTATCTACCTGTTCATCTATCTATCTAGACTTCCCAGGGAAAGTTGTAGTCAATCAATAAGGGGATCCACAAACATGCCCTGGCATGCCCTTAATTTTAAATGAAGAATTGAATTGAGTTCAGTTGTTAAGTGTGGACAGGTGACATATATCCCACACATGGTTAAGACTTCCAGTCATGTCTTTGATAATTTATATGGTAAACCTCAAGAGTGTGATGTGCTTTATCAAGAAATAGAAAAAAATAGGTAAATAAAGTAACTTCACAGAAGAAACAAAGAAAACAAAATTGAAATCTGGGGAAAATGCAGAACATAGAGACAGATCAGGAAAACATCTGTAATATGAAGACCAGTGCATCTCAATCAAAAAGAGTAAGAAAACAAAGGTTTTTCCTTCTAGAACTTGTTTATTATGAGCTACAAGATGACAACAAAATATTCTTAGAAGTTCTAACTGCCTAAGTGGATGATAATGACTCCATGAAATATCAAGAAACAATTTTTAAAAGGTCAAAAAGACTGAAAAAATAGAAGAAAATATAAATTAATCATAGGAAAAACAAATGACCTAGAAAATGGATAAAAAGTGTCCTTAAATTCTTGTCTTGCCCTATTATGTCTTTATGCTTCTGTACTCATCCCCTAATTATGAGTAGAATAACTAAATATTGATTAATATAAAAATACCTTGCTCATTTGAAGTGCCTTATCTTACATATTTTATATTTAAAAAGTTCTTTCATATCATGTAAAAGCATTTTAAAGTATATTAATTCTAATCATAATATATAAACATATATACATATATTTGTGAATATACATTATGTATCCTTATTTATATGTGTACATGTATACACATAAATGTATATATGTGTCTCCCTATTTCTTCTTGATAGAATAATTAACAATCTTAAATTTTATTTTTATTTATTTATTTTTTTAGTGAGGCAATTGGGGTTAAGTGACTTGCCCAGGGTCAAACAGCTAGTAAGTGTTAAGTATCTGAGGCCGGATTTGAACTCAGGTACTCCTGACTCCAGGGCTGGTACTCTATCTATCCACTGCGCAACCTAGCTGCCCCAACAATCTTAAAATTTAATTGATTTTTTGGTGTTGCTTTTAAAAATATACTGAGTTGTGCTTTTCTCTTATGTAAAAATACAATTCCATCTGGTAGGGTTATTGTATGGAAGGTGATGATCTATAAACCAAATATATATATATATATATATATATATATATATATATATATATACAC
Organism: Dromiciops gliroides; assembly: GCF_019393635.1. Classification (NCBI taxonomy): domain Eukaryota; kingdom Metazoa; phylum Chordata; class Mammalia; order Microbiotheria; family Microbiotheriidae; genus Dromiciops; species Dromiciops gliroides. The sequence goes on along the minus strand of NC_057861.1, from coordinate 356,528,607 downwards.
ATACATACACACAAAAATGACTTTCCATTTTGTTAATATGCAGAGAAACTCCCTTAAAGTCCCCCTGAGATGCCTCATTGTACAATTAAGGTAAACCAGGGATCTTGATGGCTATAATAGTGTAAAATAAGCTTCAATAGGATGGATAGAATTGTCTTTTTGCAAAATGTGGTTAGATTACTACTGTTGTGAAGAGTAGCTTTGAAATGAAAATTATGGAAATTAAATAGTTTCTGAGATCTAAGATATAACCTCATTTTAATACCTAAATTCACATGCTTTATTTGAAAAACAGAATTCTACTGCCATTTGTCCCTAGTATCTTCTTGAAAAAATATATCTAAAAAGATGGCTCATGGGCAGCTAGGTGGTGCAGTGGATAGAGCACCGGCCTTGGAGTCAGGAGTACCTGAGTTCAAATCTGGCCTCAGACACTTAACACTTACTAGCTGTGTGACCCTGGGCAAGTCACTTAACCCCAATTGCCTCACTAAAAAAAAAAAAATGATGGCTCAGGGTACAGTAGGCCTGTATTTAGGCAGATCTGATTTCATATCTGAACATAGACACTGTCCTGAGCAAGTCACTTCACTTCTCCCTGTCTCAGTTTCCTCAAATATAAATTGGAAATAATAATCATATCTACTTCACAGAGTTGTTGTAAAGATTAAATGCGCATATTTGTAAAGTGCTTAGAGCATGATAAATAGTAGGTGTTTGATAAATGCCTGTTCCTTTGCTGTTTAATTGGATTACATTGAAAGATCCCTATATCCAAAGGTGATAAGTTATATTTAATTGTTTTCTTAATATGACTTGCATTTCATTCAAGTTTTTTTTCTACACAGAACCCTCAAAAGTTAGTTTAAAATATTGTCTCAAGCCTAAAAAGTCTCATTTATTTATTTATTTTTTATGAGATATTTTATTTTTTCCATGACATGTAAAGATAATTCTCAACTTTTGTTTATACATGCTTTACAATTTCAGATTTTTCTACCTCCCTCCCCTCCCTCCCCCCTCCCCTAGACAGCAGGTAATCTGATATAGGTTATATCTATATATCTCTATACATATACATATATATATATATATATATATATATACACACACATATATATACACATAATAACATTAATCCTATTTCTGCATTAATCCTGTTACAAGAGAAAGAATCAGAGCAGTGATGCATAACCTCAAAATAGAAAAAAAAACAACAGCACCCAAAACAAAAGAAATAATATGGTTCAATCAGCATCTATACTCCACAGTTCTTTCTTTCTTTTTTTTTCTTGGATTTGGAGATCCTCTTCTATCATGAGTTCCCTGGAACTCTTCTGTACCATTGCATTGGTGAGAAGAATATAGTCCATCACAGTAGGTCAACACTCAATGTTGATGATACTGTGTACAATGTTCTTCTGGTTCTGCTCATCTCACTCATCATCAGCTCACGTAAGACCCTCCAGGTTTCTCTGAACTCTTCCTGCTCATCATTTCTTACAGCACAGTAGTATTCCATTGTATTCATATACCACAACTTGTCCAGCCATTCCCCAATTGATGGGCACCCCCTCAACTTCCAATTCCTTGCTACCACATAAAGAGCAGCTATAAATATTTTTGTACATGTGGGTCCCTTTCCCCCTTCCATGATTTCTTTGGGCAAAAGACCTAAAAGTGGATTGCTGGGTCAAAGGGTATGCACAGCTTTATCGCCCTTTGGGCATAATTCCAAATTGCTCTCCAGAATGGTTGGATCAGCTCACAGCTCCACCAACAATGCATTAGTGTTCCAATTTTCCAACAGTCTCTCCAACATTTATTATCTTCCTTTTTTGTCATTTGAGCCAATCTGATAGGTGTCAGGTGGTACCTCAGAGTTGTTTTAATTTGCATCTCTCTAATCATTAGAGATTTAGAGCATTTTTTCATATGGGAATAGATAGCTTTGGTTTCTTCATCAGAAAACTGCCTGTTCATATCCTTTGACCATTTCTCAATTGGGGAATGACTTGAATTCTTATAAATTTGATTTAATTCTCTATATATTTTAGAGATGAGGCCTTTATCAGAAGCACTGGCCTCAAAAATTGTTTCCCAGCTTTCTGCCTCCCTTCCAATTTTGGATGCATTGCTTCTGTTTGTACAAAAATTTTTTAATTTAATATAATCAAAATCATCCACTTTGCATTTTATAATATACTCTATCTCATGTTTGGTCAAAAACTGTTCTCCTTTCCAAAGATCTGATAGGTACACTATTCCTTTCTATCCTAATTTACCTATGGTATCACTTCTTATGTCTAAATCATGTATCCATTTTGACCTTATTTTAGTAGAAGGTGTAAGATGTTGGTCTAAGCCTAATTTCTGCCATACTATCTTCCAGTTTTCCCAGCAGTTTTTGTCAAATACTGAGTTCCTATCCCAGAAGCTGGAGTCTTTGGGTTTATCAAACACTACATTACTAGTGTCACTTACTACTGCATTTCCTGAGCCTAGCCTATTCCATTGATCTACCACTCTATTTTTTAGCCAGTACCAGATAGTTTTGATGACTGCCGCTTTATAGTAAAGCTCCAGGTTTGGTACCGCTAACCCACCTTCCTGTGAATTTTTTTTCATTATTTCCCTGGATATTCTTGATTTTTTGTTTTTCCAGATGAATTTTGTTATTATTTTTTCTAGCTGTATAAAATAATTTTTAGGTAGCCTGATTGGTATGGCACTGAATAAGTAAATTAATTTAGGCAGTATTGTCATTTTTACTATATTAGCTCTGCCTATCCATGAGCAATTGATATCTTTCCAATTATTTAGATCTGACTTGATTTGTGTGAAGAGTGTTTGGTAGTTGTGTTCATAGAGTTCCTGGGTTTGTCTTGGCAAGTAGACTCCCAAGTATTTTATATTACCTACCGTTACTTTAAATGGAATTTCTCTTTCTATCTCTTGCTGCTGGACTTTGTTGGTCATGTATAGAAATGCTGATGATTTATGTGGATTTATTTTATATCCTGCTACTTTGCTAAAGTTGTTAATTGTTTCAAGTAATTTTTGGCTTGATTCTCGAGGATTCCTTAAGTATACCATCATATCATCTGCAAAGAGTGATAGTTTTGTTTCCTCCTTGCCTATTCTAATTCCTTTAATTCCTTTCTCTTCTCTGATTGCTAAAGCTAACATTTCTAGAACAATATTAAATAATAGGGGTGATAATGGACATCCCTGTTTCACCCCTGATCTTATTGGGAAGGCCTCTAATTTATCTCCATTGCATATAATACTTGCTGATGGCTTTAGGTAGATACTGTTTATTATTCTAAGGAAAGCTCCCCCTATTCCTAAACTCTCTAGTGTTTTTATTAGGAATGGGTGCTGTACTTTGTCAAAAGCTTTCTCTGCATCTATTGAGATAATCATATGATTTTGGTTGGTTTTCTTATTGATGTGGTTGATTATGTTAATAGTTTTCCTAATGTTGAACCAGCCCTGCATTCCTGGTATAAATCCCACCTGGTCATAGTGTATTATCCTGGTGATCACTAGCTGTAATCTCCTTGCTAATATCTTATTTAAGATTTTAGCATCAATATTCATTAGGGAAATTGGTCTATAATTTTCTTTCTCTGTTTTTGCTTTGCCTGGTTTTGGTATCACCACCATATTTGTGTCATAAAACGAATTTGGTAGAACTCCTTCTTCACCTATTTTTCCAAATAATTTGTATAATATTGGAATTAATTGTTCTTTAAATGTTTGGTAAAATTCACCCGTAAACCCATCTGGCCCTGGGGATTTTTTCTTAGGGAGTTCATTAATAGCTTGTTCAATTTCTTTTTCTAATATGGGTTTATTTAAGGATTTTATTTCCTCTTCAGTTAACCTGGGCAGTTTGTATTTTTGTAAATATTCATCCATTTCATTTAGATTGTCAAATTTATTGGCATACAGTTGGGCAAAATATTTCCTAATTATTGCTTTAATTTCCACTTCATTGGTGGTAACATGACCCTTTTCATTTTTGATACTGGTAATTTGGTTTTCTTCTTTCTTTTTTTTAATCAAATTAACCAATATTTTATCTATTTTATTGGTTTTTTTCATAAAACCAGCTCTTAGTTTTATTGATTAATTCTATAGTTTTTTTGCTTTCAATCTTATTGATTTCTCCTTTAATTTTCAGGATCTCTAATTTAGTGTCTAATTGGGGATTTCTAATTTGTTCTTTTTCTAGCTTTTTAAGTTGCATGCCCAATTCATTAATCTCCTCTTTCTCTTTCTTATTCATGTAAGCATTTAGAGCTATAAATTTTCCCCTAAGCACTGCTTTGGCTGCATCCCATAGATTTTGTTATGTTGTCTCATTATTGTCATTCTCTTGGATAAAGTTATTGATTGTTTCTATGATTTCTTGTTTGGCCCATTCATTCTTTAGAATGAAATTATTTAGTTTCCAATTGATTTTCATTCTACTTTTCCCTGGCTCTTTCTTACATGTAATTTTTATTGCATCATGATCTGAGAAGGATGCATTTACTATTTCTGCCTTTCTACATTTGACTATGATGTTTTTTGTGCCCTAATACATGGTCAATTTTTGAAAATGTGCCATGTACTGCTGAGAAAAAGGTATATTCCTTTCTATCCCCATTCAATTTTCTCCAGACATCTATCATGTCTAACTTTTCTAGTAATCTATTCACCTCTTTCACTTCTTTCTTATTTATTTTTTGGCTAGATTTATCTAATTCTGAGAGGGGGAGATTCAGATCCCCCACTAGTATAGTATTACTATCTAATTCCTCTTGTAACTCATTTAACTTCTCCTCTAAGAACTTGGATGCTATACCACTTGGCGCATACATATTCAATATTGATATTACTTCATTATCTATAGTACCTTTAAGTAAGATGTAATTTCCTTCCTTATCTCTTTTAATGAGATCTATTTTTGCCTGCACTTTGTCTGAGATAAGGATTGCTACCCCTGCCTTTTTTACTTTAGCTGAGGCATAATATATTCTGCTCCAGCCTTTTACCTTTACTCTGTGTGTATCTCTCTGCTTCAAATGTGTTTCTTGTAAACAGCATATTGTAGGGTTCTGGTTTTTAATCCACTCTGCAATTTGCTTCCGTTTTATAGCAGAGTTCATCCCATTCACATTCACAGTTATTATTACTGACTGTCTATTCCCCTCCATTCTATTTACCCCCTTTGTACTTTCCCCCCCTTCTTTCACCCTATTCCTCCTCACCGACGTTTTACTTCTTACCCCTGCCTCCCCCAATCTGCCCTCCCTTTTTATCACCCCCCTCTCTTTTCTTTACCCTTTTCTCCCTTGCTTTTGTCCTCCCTTCTATCAGTCCCCCCCTTTCCCTTCCCCTTTTGTTTCCCTAAAGAATGAGTTAAGTTTCTTTATCCCAATGAACGTATATGTTATTCCCTCTTTGAGTCAAATCTAATGAGAATAGGGTTGAAACCATGTTCCCCCCTCCTTTCTTTCCCTCTATTGTAATAGGTTTTTTTCCACCTCTTCATATGATATAATTCATCCCATTCCACCTCCCCTTTCCTCTCCTCCCCATAGACTCCCTTTTTATCCCCTTAATTCTTTTGTATCATCACATCAAAGACAATTTATATTTATACCCTCTATATAAAGTCCTTCTCTCTGCCCAAATATATTTACAGTTCTTAAGAGTTATGAGTATTATCTTCCTGTGTAGGGATATAAACAGTTTAACCTAATAGGGTAACCTTTCCCCCCCCCCCTCTGTTTACCTTTTTAAACTTCTCTTGAGTCTTGTATGTTGAGATCAAATTTTCTATTCAGTTCTGGTCTTTTCACCAGGAAAGATTGAAAGTCCCCAATGTCATTAAATGTCCATCTTTTCCCCTGAAAGAAAATGCACATTTTTGCTGGGTAATAGATTCTGGACTGCAATCCAAGCTCCTTTGCCTTCTGGAATATCATATTCCAAGCCTTGTGGTCCTTTAATGTTGAAGCTGCCAGGTCCTGAGCAATCCTGACTGTGGCTCCATGATATTTAAATTGCTTCTTTCTGGCTGCTTGGAGTATTTTCTCCTTCACCTGATAATTCTGGAATTTGGCTACAATATTCCTTGGAGTTTTCCTTTTGGGGTCTCTTTCAGGAGGTGATCGATGGATTCTTTCAATGATGATTTTATCCTCTGATTCTATGATATCAGGGCAGTTCTCCTTAATAATTTCCTGGAACATGGTATCTAGATTCTTTTTCTGGTCATGTCTTTCAGGCAGTCCAATGATTCTCAAATTGTCTCTCCTGGATCTGTTTTCCAGATCAGTTGTCTTTCCAATGAGGTATTTCACATTTTCTTCTATTTTTTCTTTTTTTTTATTCTGCTTGACTGATTCTTGGTGTCTCATGGATTCCTTATCTTCCAACTGTCCCACTTTAATTTTTAAGGCATTGTTTTCTTCAGTGAGATTATGCACCTTTTTTTCCATTTGGCTAAGTGAATTTTTTAAGGTACTGTTTTCTTCAGTGAGATTATGCACCTTTTTTTCCATTTGGCTAAGTGAATTTTTTAGGGTATTGTTTTCTTCAGTGAGATTATGCAGCTTTTTTTCCATTTGGCCAAATGAATTTTTTAAGGCTTTGTTTTCTTCAGCTTCCTTTTCCAAGCTGCTGATTCTTTTTTCATAGTTTGTTTGTTTTGCTTTCATTTCTCTCCCCATTTTTTCTTCTACCTCTTGCAATTGATTTTTAAAATCCTTTTTGAGCTCTTCCAGGAAAGCTTTTTGTTCTTGCGACCAATTCACCTTCCCTTGTGAGGCTTCAGATGTAGCCAATTTGAGGCTATTGTCCTCATCTGAGTTTGTGTTGGCTTCTTCCCTATTGATACAGAAGCTCTCAATGGAGAGGGCTCTTTTTTGCTTCTTACTCATTATTGCAGCCTATTTATTTATTCTTTAAGTTGAGGTCTGCTCTGGGGGCACCAGGGTCCCTGTTTTGGGCTTCTTGTGCAGGTGTATAGGTGCTGTGTGACCGGGCTTTTACTCTGAGGCCTTTATGGTGTGTGGAGATCCCCCGCCCTGCACTTCCTGTCTGATTGTGCTTGGCCAGCCAGGCGCCAGACCCCGGCGTCTGATCCCGCTGTTCGTGGCCCTCTTGGCTGGTGCAGGTAGGTTTTTCCACTGTCCTTCTTGGCCACCAGATTTTTGAGCCAGGTTCCGGGAGCCTCAGTTGTTCGGCTGTGGTCCGCAGCTCCTGCTGACTTGCCCTGACCCCCTCGGCGCTGGGTTGCTACCCTGCGCTGGGCCTCCCTTTTGCCCGAGTCAGACTGACCTTTTCCTGAAGTCTTCTATATTATCTCTGGTTGGAGGACTGTGTCTCTCTGTCTCTTTGCATGTTCTGTAGTTTCAGAATCCGTCCAGAGGCTTGATTTAATGTTCGTTTTGAGGGAACAGAAGGAGAGCTCAGGTAGCTTGCTGCTTCCTCTCCGCCATCTTGGCTCCGCCCCCTAAAAAGTCTCATTTATAACATCAGTTTGATTATAATTGTAAAACATTGACTGGGTCAACACTAAAACACAGTTTACATTTACTATTGTAATAAGAATTACCATCGTGGGACTCAGCTCACTGAAAATCTGAAAATATTAAGCAAGACTAGGCTAACAAAGCAAAAAAGGAGAGGAATTTGACCATGAAGGAATGACTTTTCGACCTTTTTTTTTTTTTTTTTTGCTTTGGGTATTGTATGTTCTCTAGGCTATTCATTGCAGAGACATTTTGCCTTAATCACTTTACTCTTATGAAAGACTATAGTTGGTTAAGACCAAGCATTAGTCATAATAAAAGTAAACCAACCCCAATCAAACATCTGCAGGGGCTTCTCATTAACTGTGAGCCATAGTTGTGCCTTAACTGTAGGTCATAAAATTGGCAAAGAAATCATAAAATTTATTTTGAGAAAAACACGAATGAGGTGAAAGAAGCACTTGATAAGTGTGGATAAGAAACTTGCAAAACCAAACAAATTGTGTTCCAGAATAAGAATACATCAAGCTTATGAGGGGCCATCAGGGATATAAATCAGATTTGCACAGTTTCCTGACTTCAAAATCTCTTTCATTATGTCCTGGAACATATGTATGATAAGATGAAATACACAAACAGAACACTGAAACATTTGTATCACTCACACAGATCTCTCTGAAAAATGTTTGGAACTAGCTAAAAATATCTATTTCAGAGAAAAGCTGATATTTTAATGACTCCCTAGACACATCAATGCTAATGTATTCTAGTAGTCATTTCCCTGAATTATAATTAAATGCTCTTACCACATACAGAAATTATATCCAATATTTGCTCTATTATTTAGATCAAATATCATCAATAGAATTTAATCTAAAGAAATGAGCACAGTCAGCTTCATTTCATATTAAAATAACTTCATAAACAAGGTAAAATATATTCTAGTTTATTAAGTTCTGTTGAACACAATACTTAGTGATACTTTTTTAAGGAGGTGGACTTAAATATTGAACAACAAGTTTTTAAAAATACAATTGACTTAATAGATGTATTTCAAAATATATTATTGAATGAATAATCACAAAATTGATTGGAAAAGTCACTTTAATTCTATCAATTATATTTGGGGTCCAGTAAAGGACTAAGTAGCTCTCCTCCATAACAAACACTGTCTATATAACAAGTAGTCACTGAATTACATGTAATATAGCACTATTTTTTAAGATAAAATCATAATTAAAAAAAGATTTTGAATACTCTAAAGCATTACATGGATCATACATATATATTATATATATGTGTGGGGGGTGGGTATGCATATTATGTATATATATATACATATATACACATATATAATATTTATCCATCCATTCATTTATTTAACAAATATCTATTAACCCTTTTAAAAATAAATGACACGACAGGAAGCTAGGTGGCGTAGTGGATAGAGCACTGACCCTGAATTCAGGAGAACCTGAGTTCAAATTTAGCCTCAGACACTTGACACTATCTGTGTGACCCTGGGCAAGTCACTTAACCCTCACTGCCCCACCCCCCAAAAAATGACATGGGGGCAGCTAGGTGGTACAGTGAAAAGAGCACTGGCCTGGTGTCAGGAGGACCTGAATCCAAATCCGGCCTCAGACCCTTAACACTTACTAGCTGTGTGACCCTGGTCAAATCACTTAACCCCAACTGCCCCACCAAAAAAAAAAAAAATGACATGCAAGGGCAGCTAGGTGTCACACTGGATAAAGCACTAGTCCTGGATTCAGGAAGACTGGAATTCAAATATGGCCTCAGACACTTGACACTTACTAGATGTATGACCCTAGGCAAGTCACTTAACCCTCATTTCCCTACAAATAAATAAATAAATAGATAGATAGGTAGACAGATAGACAGATAAATATATATAAATAGATAAATGAATGAAAGGATGGATAAATAACTAAATTAACATATAAATATATAAATAGCTGAATGAATAATTGAATAAATAAATAAATGAACAAATAAATAAATAGATAGAGAAATGAATAAATAAATGAAAATGACATGCAAACACAAAAACAGTCGAAAGAGATAGCATTTAATTGGGAGGTGGGTGGCTTAGGGAGAGTTTCTACAAAGATAAATAAATAGAAAATATGTACAAAATAACTAAAATTACAAAGAATTGTATAATTCTCTATTTCATGTCTATGTTTGTTTATCTCCCCAGATATCTGGAAGTTCCTTAAGAATTCAGTCTATGCTATCTAGTATCCAGTATATAGTACTGTGTCTTCCATAGTGCTATGAACATACTAAGTTCTCTGTTTTGATGTCATTCATTCAATAAACATATATTAATTCTCTATCACATTCCAGGCACTGTGTCAAGCACTGGGAATACAAAAATTTGCAAAAGACAGTCCCTGATGCAAAGGAGCTTATAATGAATGGGAGAGACAACCTGCAACCAATTATGCATAATGCAAACTATATACATGATAAATAAGAAATATTTAAAAAAGAGAAGGCACTGAAATTAAGAAGGGTTAGGGAAAACTTCCAGGAGAAGATGAGATTTCAGTTGGGACTTAAGTCAAGGACCTCAGTGGTCAGCAAGGAGGAGGAAGAAAATTCCAGGTATGGAAAATTGTTATAGAAAATACCTTCATGTGGGTATTTTCATGGGACAGTCAGGAAGTCATTGTCACTGTATCAAAGTGTTTATGTTGGATAAGAACAGAAAGATAGAAGGGCTTTACTTATGAAGGACTTTGCATGCCAAACAGAGGGTTTTGTATTTGTTTCCAGGGGCAATAGGAAGACACTGAGTTTATTGAGTAGGAGGTTGATATGACTGTACCAGCATTTTAGAGAAATCACTTTAGTAGCTGAATGAAGAATGGAATGGAGTGCAGAGAGATTTGGGGCAGGCAGACATACTAGCATGTTATGGCAATAATATATGAGGTGATGGAGGCTGTACTAGAGAGGTGGCTGTTTCAAAAGGAGAAAAGGAGACATTTGAGAGGTGTTGCAAAGTTGAAATTGTCAGGCCTTGAGAACAGCATGGATATGAGGCATGAGAGATGTTAAGGAATCCAAAGTGACTCCTACATTGAGAGCCTGAGGGATTGGTATGATGGTGTTACTCTTCACAGTAATAACAAAAGCGTGGGGAACTGTTTGGGGGGAAAAATGAGTTCTACTTTGTTCATGTTCAAGTTTAATATGTCCACCAGACATTGGGTTTGAGATGTCTGAAAGGAAGTTGGAGATATAAAATTGGAGGTCAGTGGAGAGATTGTAGCATAAAAGTAGTCTTGAGAATCATCAGCATAGATACAGTCATTGAATTCATTGGAGTTGATGAGATCACCAAATGAAGTAGTATAGAAGGAAAAAAGAAAAAAGCCCAGGATAGCTCCCTGAAGGAAACATCTTTCAAAGGCATACTCTTGAGGGAAATCCACCAAAGGAAAGAGAAAAAAAGTGATCAGATAGGTAGGAGGAAAATAATGAGTGAGTAGGGTCTCAAAAACCTAGACAGACTGATCAACAGTGTCAAAGGCTGAAGAAAAGTCAGGGAGAAAAAAGATTGAGAAAAAGATGATTCAATTTTGGGGAAAAAAAACTTTATTTATTTAAAACCAAAATATAAGTATTCCTTATCTAAGTCCAATTTTTTCTTTTTCTTTCTGAGTCTTAATATTTTCTTTGTCACCCCTCTGCTAGAACCTGCTCCCATCCCTTTTAATAAGACCTCAATATATAAAGAAGACAGGTTAAAGTATCCACCACTAGGGAGCAGCTAGGTGGCACAGTGGATCTAGCACCAGCCCTGGATTCAGGATGTCCTGAGTTCAAATCCGGCCTCAAACACTTGACACTTACTAGCTGTGTGACTTTGGGCAAGTCTCTTAACCCTCATTGCACCACAAAAATGAAAGACAACAACAAAAAACCAAACAAAAACAAAGTATCCATCACTTGTTCTCTTTCTTTGCTTCATTTTCTTTCTTATCCTCTGACCAATTTGCTTATATTTTATTGAATTATTAATTTATTTGAGGAAAGTTTATGAAGACAGACTTCAAAGTTACTTAGGTAGTAAGAAGTGCCTTATTCTAGAGACTAAGGAAAAGGAAAGAAGAAAGATGTATAAGGAATGTGCTTATACAACATTCCTCTAGTTTCCTATAAGAGTATTTCATCATGTACAGCTATGTATGTGTGTTGTTTTTAAAACATGTCATTCTGACTGAGAGATTTTCAGTCTCTGGGGCTAGTGTGCAGAATTAGTCTAAGCCTGATGCATATTATTCTTCTCACTGACTGACATTCCTTAGACTAATGAGATTCACATCAATACTATGGAATATGCAATTTGTATGTAATTAAGAATTTATTACTACAGTTTCATGGGGGTGGGCTGGGTTTAGACTATACAAGAGGAAGAGTATATGTCCTGGGGCTTAATGGCTAGATGAACAATTGGATATCTCAGACATAGCAGAGTGATATTGAACTTGAGAGTAATATTCAGAAACATTTGGTGCAGTGTTTGTTATTTCTAATTTAAATCACAGAAAAATAGGTGTATACAGTTAACTTTTTTAAGATAAACTATTAAATTTGAATAGTTAGGTACTTTGAATTTCTAGAGAATTAATGGCTTCCAGAATACCCAGTCAGACTGCTTAGATAAAACCACAGCATTCCATTTATGTCATAATGAAGAAAGGATAACTGTCACTTGAAGTCTTTTCTGGAAAGGAATGACCATAGAGCAAATAAAGTATTCAGAGTCCTTATTCTAGCTTCAATGAAATGATTCTAAAAAGGCAGCCCAGGGCTTAGTATAGATGTATAGATGGATTATAAAAATCTAAATTAAAATGAAAATTTTGCTTTTCATATACATCTTCATAGGATGAAAAGTTTAGAACTATAAGTGACCTTATAGGCTATGTAGTCCAATCTCCTAATTTTATAGATAAAGAAACTAAGGTAGAAGAAGATAAAGAAATTAAACTTAGGTCCCATACATAATTTCTTTTATTTTCTTTTTTCTTTCTTCCTCTTTCTTTCTTTCTTTCTTTCTTTCTTTCCTTCTCTTTCTTTCTTTCTTTCTTTCTTTCTTTCTTTCTTTCTCTTTCTTTCTTTCTTTCTTTCTTTTTTTTTTTTTTTGCAGGGCAATGAGGGTTTAAGTGACTTGCCCCAGGGTCACACAGCTAGTAAGTGTCAAGGGTCTGAGGCCGGATTTGAGCTCAGGTCCTCCTGAATCCAGGGCCCGGGATTTATCCATTGTGCCACCTAGTTGCCCCAACATGTATAGTTTCAAAGGCAGAATTTGACCTCAGGTCCTATGAATTAAAAGCCACAGGTCTTTCATGATGCAATTTCCCAGGATTGGTGGTTATATTAGCCCTGACCTATTTTACCAATGGAATACCTATCTTTTTACAACTTATTATTTGGAATTTATTATAGCTAAGAATTTCCTTACCCTTTATCCTCCTTAATGATAGATAAAGCCTCTGATACAAACTACTTATCAACCCCTACAGGTGGGCTATTCAGTCATTTTTGGTCATGTCTGACTTTTCAAAACCTCCTTCTGTGTTTTCCTCAGAAAGATACTGCAGTGATTTGCCATTTCCTTTTCCAGATCATTTTACAGATGAGAAAACAGAACCAAACAGGGTTGTGACTTTCCCAGAGTCACACAGCTAGTAAGGGTCAGACCATATTTGAACTCATGTCTTCCTGACTCCAGGCCCAGCACTCTATCCACTGTGCCACCTAGCTTGCCCAACAGATGAAAAAGTAAGTTCTAAAACCTGAGGAATAGCAACAACCTCAAGATCTCTAGGCCTGATCCATCTATGTCCCCACAACATCCAAAGTCTTAATTTTTGTCGAGATGCAGCACAGCAAGTTCTTCAAGTTCTAGAGCCTATCTCCTTAGCAACCACTGTTGTTGAAGTCCCTGAAAAGAAACTTCTCCCCACCAAAATCCTTGACACTCTCAAATGATTCAACATTAGAAATAATTATAGCATTATAAGTGAAAATGGGGTAACATTCCCATCTGCTTTGTAAAGATCTCTAGAACATTCCATCTAATTTATAGCTAAAACCTCCTTTGGACATTGCCTCTTTCAATTGGAATGTGGTTTCTGCTTCCTGGATTTCCTGGCTACCTTAAAATTCTAGCTAAAATCTCTTCTTCTACACTGAGCCTTTATGTATGCTCCTTTATTCTAGTGTCTTATCTTTGTTCATCATTTCCAACTTATCTCACATGTAATTTGTTGGTAAATATTTTGGGGAATAAAACTACGTATAAGGAGCTCCTTCTACTAAGGCACTGTCTCTTGCCTTCTTCTGTGCCCCTAGTATTCAGTATAATGTATTACATATAGTACTTAAAAATATCATGTCATCCATTCATTCAGTTGTGAGCCCCTCTTAAATTACTCAAATAGGCCTTGTAATAAAGGTATTAAATACATCATCAGGCAATTACAGGTCTTTCCAGGTAGGTAGGGGCTTTCACAGCTTGAAGTTCACTTGCATAGCCATGGAGAATCACTGAATTATGGAAACTCTGAATTGGAAGGAATCTCAAAACCACCTAATCTAATCCATGCCTGACAAAATTCTCTCTACAAAATGACAATGTGCAGCTCTGAAGGCAGCCATCCTCTTTTTAAATTATCTAATGACTAGAGTATTTCCTGTTACATTTCACTAATATTGAATATGCAATATTCAATCATTGTTCCTTGTTATTCCTTCAGTACTGAAAGAAAACATTACATTATGGGCCTGATAAAAAGTCCCATTTTTCAGGAATCAATGATATTGAAGGCCTTTGGATATATAATCTCAAACTTGTTAACTAATCTCCTATTTAATAAAATGTTCACAGAAATAATTTCCCAACATTTGTAGCAGTTCATCTTATAATATCGCTGTTATTTTGTATACAGTACATTTCACTTTAGTCAGCTTATGTTAGTCTTTCCAAGTTTTTCTGATAGCATCCCGCTCATCTTTTTTTTAAATAGTAAACTACATTTATATAGTACTTTAAAGGGACATATCCTTACAAAACACCCCTGAGGTTGAATATTGCAGCAAAAATAAGAGCTAACACTGATATAGTACCTTATACCTGAAAAATAATTTTCTTCACAATAGCCCAGCAAAGTAAATACCATCATCATCATCATCACTACCACTACCACTACCATCATCACCTTACATTCTTTCCTCTGCTTCAATTTTTTCCCAGTTACCTATTGCTGTTTCCCTCCATCCTATCTCTCCCGATGATATTTACTCTATTTTCTTTTTTTTACCCTATCTCTCTTCAAAAGTGTTTTGCTTTTGACTGCCCCTCCCCCAATTTGCCCTCCCTTCCTTCACCCCTCCCCCCATCCCCTTTCCCTGCCACTTCCCTGCAGGGCAAGATATATTACTATACCCACATAAGTGTGTATGCTATTCCCTCTTTGAATCAATTCTGATGAGAGTGAGGCTCATTCACTCCTGCATTCCTCCCTCTTTTCCCCCTCCACTCCATAAGCTTTTTCTTGCTTCTTTTATGTGAGATACTTTGCCACATTCCACTGCTCCGTTTCCCTTTCTCCCAGTGCAATACCATCACCCCTTAATTTTGTTTTAAAGATGTCATCATGGGGCAGCTAGATGACACAGTGGACAAAGCATCCTCTCTGGACCCAGAAGAACCCGAGCCCAACTCTGGCCTCAGAAACAAGAGATTGACCAGCTGTACAACCTTGGGCATGTGCCCCAACCCCAACTGCCCCACAAAAAAACCTGATAAATAAACAATAAATGTTTTATCGATATCATCCCTTCATGATCAATTCCCAGCTGTGCCCTCTGTCCAAATTTATTTCTCTCAGCTGCCTTAATACTGAGAAAGTTTTTTATGAGTTAGAAGCATCATCTTCCCAAGAACAAATGCAAATAGTTTAACCTTTTAACAACCCTCATAATTTCTTTTTCCTGTTTACCGTTTTATGCTTCTCCGGAGTCTTATACTTGACAGTCAAATTTTCTATGTAGTACAGGTCTTTTCATCACAAATGCATGAAAGTCCACTTTTTCATTGAAGTCCTATTTTTTCCCTTGAAAGATTATAGACAGTTCTGCTGGGTAGGTGATTTTTGGTTATAATCTCAATTCTTTCGTCTTTTGGGATATCATATGCCATGCCCTCCAATCCTTTAATGTAGAAGCTACCAGATATTGTGTTATCCTGACTGTGGCTCCACAGTACTTGAACTGGTTCTTTCTGGCTGGTTGCAATATTTTCTCCTTGACCTGGGAGCTCTGGAATTTGGCTATAATATTCCTGGGAGTTTTCATTTTGGGATCTCTTTCAGGAGGTGATTGGTGGTGTAATGGAATGTACTAAATTTGATCATTGACAACGCTATGCTAAGGTTTAGTAAAAAATCCAGCAATTCAGTTAAAGAAGAAGAATCCAGCTTTCCAGACCAGAATCCAGCTTCCTCCTGATGACATCTTACCACTCCAAGAAGACAAGAGAACTGAGAAAAGACTTCCAAAGACTTAATTATTTTTTACTGTTTCATCAAGGAACACCTGTTCCTAGAAGAAACAAAGGGGGGAATGTGATGAAATAATGGGATTTAGCAGATACTCAAAGACCCACCTGGAGATTAATCAAGACTGATTAAATCAAGTGAGAGTGATTGACTGCTGATTAAGCCTACTTCAAGTTAATTGGATTGTATCAAGTTAATTGGATTGTGATCATACCTGGCTATCCCTTAAGAAGGTGTAATTCTCAGAAACTAGACTGTGAACTCAACTTGAGAACACCTTCAAAGACAATGGATTTGGATGATGCCAACCAATAACCTTGAAGAAGTGTGTAAGGACCGCCTCTGTTCCAGATCTATAAATAAGCTTCCAAAAACAGCTTGAGAAGGAGTAGCTTTTTTTTACCGGCTTGGCGGGACTCCTGGCGGCGCGGCACAGACGGTCTGACTCACTCCAAAGGTGGCCTAAATCGGTTTGGTGAGTTTTTATAAGGAATATAGACTAAGCTTAGATTTAAGACGATTTGTACTGTATTTCTATTTTCCTATCCTTCTAATCAACAACACCTTGTATACAATAAAGGCTCTATCTAGAAAACCAGAAGCTTCTTCCATTTACTAGTCTGGGAGATAAATTAAGGGAAGGGTTAAGTAGGGGAGATTTATGATCTAATATCCAATTTTAAATCTCACAGTGGATTCTTTTAATTTCTATTTTACCTTCAGCTTCTATCAGTGCAATTTTCCCTGACAATCTCTTTGAAGATGCTGTCTTAGCTTTTTTTTTTTTATCATGGTTTTATGTAGTCCAATAATTTTCAAATGATCTCTCCCAGACCTATTTTCCAATTCAGCTATTTTTCAAATGAGATATTTCACATTGACCTTTTTCCCCCCACTCATTTGAATTTACTTTATTGTGTCTTGATTACCCATAAAATCACTAGCATCCAGTTCAATACTAATTCTTAAGCAATTATTTTCTTCAGAGAAATTTTCCATTTGGTTTTTCAAGCTGTTTACTTTTTTTATGGATTTCCTGCATCACTCTCATTTCTCTTTCCATTCTTTCCTCTACCTCTCTTACTTTATCTTCAGTCCTTTTGAGGGCTTCTATAGGCTGAGACCAATTCATATTTTTCTTGGAAGCTTTGGTTGTAGGAGCTTTGAATTGTTATCTCTTTCTGAGAGTGTATTTTGATCTTCCTTGTCAATAAAGGAACTTTCTATGGTCTGCATCTTTTTCTGTGTGATCATTTTGTTACCTTGAATCTTGACTTTTAACTCCTTCTTAAAGTGGGGTCCTGTCCCCAGGACACACTTTCCTAAGCTTTAGGTAGTCCCAGGTGGATCAATTTAAGGAAAGGCAGGTTCTTCACTTGCCAGGCCTGTTCTCTGGTCTGTAAGTATCCCCAGGTTTTCTTGCTCTTTAACCCAGAAACAGAATTCTGTCTCACTATGGTTGCTAACTTCTGGGTTTCCTCTGCCCCTCCCCCACCTGGGCCCACCACTCAAAACTGCTTCCTGGTTCCCACCACAGGCAAGATCATTGAGTTCCACCTCAGCACCAGTGGTGACCCCTGTAATTTCCCCTGGTGAGCCACTTGACTCTTTCCCCAGACTGTGAGTTGAATTTCAGAAGTAGCTTCAGCTGCAGCCAATTCAGTAGCTACAGAGGTCTCTTTCCCTGGTGTAGGGGACAAATTTTAATTGGGGAGTGTTAGGCAATTTGCCACGATATTGTGGCAAAGAAGGAGATTAACAGCCTCTTGCAAAACAGAACAGGGTTTATTAACAAGAATGAACTTAAAAACACAAGTAAGATTAGTAGAATTAAGGGAAAAGGAAAAAAAAAAGGAATGGGGGGAAGGAAAACAGTATAACCTGAATCACACCACCACTCAAGGCTCAGCAGAACACACAGCTGCATCCTGTCTCTTTCTGGTTCCAAGCAAGAATGGCAAAACTCCTCCCTTCTCCTTACCAGCAACCCCCAGGCTCCCAGGAAACATAGCAGACAGACACATAGTTCCAAGCAAATTGGCCAGCAGCCCTGATTGACAGAATTAACAAGCCGCTCTACAACTGCCAGCCGCACTTCAGCTTCTGGATGCCTGAGGTTATCTGACTGCCGTCACCCGGCTTCCAGTCATGGTGGGGCTGCCCTCATTATAATTTGAGCAGGCCCATGCAGGCACATGGGTACATGGAGTGAGGTCAGGTCACCTGGAGTTTCTAATTTTAGGCAAAGATGGGGTCATAGAAACCTCAAATCAGAATTAATTCTTTACCCTGGCACAGCCAGCCTGGGGCTAGATCTGTGTTGGTGCAGCCTAGGGCTGGGATCTACTCCCACCCTGGTACAACAGATCTCTCCTGCCAACCTTCTAATCCATCTTTGGCTGAAAAACGATCTCACCCCAACATTTTATGAGTTATGCTGCATTCCCAATAAGATCAGGGGTGAAACAGGGATATCCATTATAACATCTAATATTTAATATTGTGCTAGCAAAGTTAGCTTTAGCAATATGAGAAGAAAGAGGAATTGAAGGAATTATAATAGGCAAGAGGAAACAAAACTATCACTCTTTTAAGAAGATATGATGGTATAGTTAGAGGATCTTGGAGAATCAACTAAAAAACTACTTGAAACAATTAACTACTTGAGCAAAGTTGTGGCTATAAAATAAACCTGCATAAATCATCAGCATTTCTATACATGACCAACAGAGCTCAGCAGCAAGAGACAGAAAAAGAAATTCCATTTGAAGCAACTGTAGACAATATAAAATACTTGGGAGTCTACCTGTCAAGACAAAGCCAGGAACTCTATGAATGCAATTACAAAACACTATTCACACAAATAAAATTAGATCTAAATAATTGTAAAAATACCAATTGCTTATGGATAGACTGAGTTAATATAATAAAATGACAATTCTACCTGAATTAATTCACTTATTCAGTGCTAGACCAATCAGACTGCCTAAAAATTATTTTATAGAGCTAGAAAAATAATTTAAAAATTCATCTGGAAGAACAAAAGGTCAAGAATATCAAGGGAACTAATGAAAAAATGCACAAGGAAGTTGGGCTAGCCATAAAAAAATTCAAGCTATACTATAAAGTGGCAGTCATCAAAACTATTAGGTACTGGCTAAGAAATAGAGTGGTGTGGTTCAATGGAATAGGTTAGGCACAGGAAACACAGTAGTAAATGACTATAGTAATGTACTGTTTGATAAACCCAGACTCCAGCTTTTCAGAAAAGAATTCAGTATGTGGCAAAAACTGAGGGGAAAACTAGAAGATAGTATTGCAGAAATTAGGAATATGCCAACTTCTTACACTGTATAACAAAATAAGATCAAAATTTGTACATGATTTAGACATAAAGGTTGATACCATAGGGAAATTAGGAGAGGAAGGAATAGTTTACCCCTTAGATCTATGGAGACTAGAAGAAATTATGACCAAACATGAGACAGAGAATATTATAAAATGCAAAATGATGATTTTGATTACATTAAATTAAAAAGCTTTTGCACAAACAGAAGCAATGCAGCCAAAATTAGAAGGGAATCAGAAAGCTGGAAAAAATTCTTTACAGACAGTGTTTCTGATAAAGGCATCATATCTAAAATATATAAGCAACTAAATCAAATTTATAAGGATGTAAGTCATTTCCCAATTGAGAAATGGTCAAAGGATATGAAAAGGCAGTTTTCAAATGAAAAAATCAAAGCTATCTTTTGCCATATGAAAAAATTCTCTAAATCACAATTTATTAGAGAAATACAAATCAAAATAACTCTGAGGTACCACCTGGCACTTATCAGATTGGCTAATATGGCAGAAAAGGAACATGATAAATGTTGGAGAAACTATTGAAAAATGAGAAAACTAATGCATTGTTGCTGAAGTTGTTAACTGATGCAAACATTCTGGAGTACAATTTAGAATCATGAACAAAAGGCTTTAAAACTGTGCATAACCTTTGACCCAGCAATATCACTACTATGTGTTTATCCCAAGAGATCTTAAAATATGGTAAAGGACCCACATATACAAAAATATTGCAGCTCTCTTTGTGATGACAATGAATTGGAAATTGAGGCATTGCCCATCAATTGGGGAATGGCTGAGTAAGTTTTTGTATACGAATGTAATGAAATACTATTGTGCTATAGGAAATTATTAGCAGGCAGATTTCAGAAATACCTGGAAAGACATAAGTGGACTGATGCTGAGTGAAGTGAGCAGAACCAGGAGAACATTGTACACAGTAACAGCAACATTGTGTGATGATCAACTGTGATAGACTTAGCTCTTCCTAGCAATATAACAATCCAAGACAATTCCAAAGGAATCATGATGGAAAATGTTCTCCATATCCTGAAAAAGAACTGTTTATTCTGAATGCCAATGTAAACATACTATTTCTAAGTTTTTTGTATTTTTTTGAGGTTTTTCCCTTTTGTTCTGATTCTTCTTTCACAACATGACTATTGCAGAAATATGTTTAATGTGATTGTACATAGATAATCTATATCATATTGCTTTCTGTCTTGGGGAGGGGAATGGAAAGGGAGGAGGGGGAAAATTTGAAACTAAAAATCTCATGAAAACAAATGTTGAAAACTGTCTTTACATGTAACTGGAAAATAATAAAATATATTTATGATTTTAAAATTAGTTGTATGCTTATAAATTTGACTCAGTTCTCCGTATATTTGAGAATTGAGCCTTTTATCAGAGACACTGCCTATAAAAATTATTTTTCAACTTTCTACTTTCCTTCTAATATTTGTTGTAATGGTTTAGTTTGTGCTAAACATTTTTCATTTAATATAATCAAAATGATTCATTTTGCATTTCATAACATTCTCTACCTCATTTTTCACTCTAAATTTATCTTCTCCATAGATATGATAGATAAAATATTCCTTGGTCTCCTAATTTGCTTATGGTATCACCCTTTATATCTAAAACATGTACCCATTTTGACCATATCTTGGTATTGTAAGGGGCTAAAATTCTAGCTTGTCTGTCTAAAATATCTAATGAGTGGTCGCCAAAAAATTATAAGCTTTAGCAAGAGTTTAGACTTTTAAGTATTTATTAAGGAGAATAAGAATTTGGTGAAGAGAGAGAGAAAGGCCTTGATTCATCTATCTATTAAAGGGAGAGCACATTTCTAGCTCCACTCTCCACTGGAGTCCTGACAAAAGAGAGTGAGAGAGCTAGCCTTGCCCCTTCTTCCACCCACAAGCAAACTTCACTTCCTGATTCCAAAGAAAAGCCACATGGCTTGCCCTCAGTGGCCGAAGTTACATATGCTACTGAGGTCAGAAGGATTACTCTCCATAGGCAGTTTTTGAAGGACCTCCCCTTTTGGGGGAGGAAGATTGAATGCTCCTTTAGGGGAGGCTGGAACGCTAACTTGCTCTCTCTCTTCTCTCTCTCTCTCTCTCTCTCTCTCTTCTGCCTTTCTGGTGGTGCGAGCAACTTCAGACCTCCCGAGTGTGGTGAGTGAACACAAATTCCTTTGAATTAGCTTAATTGGAAATTATCTGGGGATTGCATAGACTTAGTTTAGAGTTAAGAGAATTTATCTGTATTTCTTTTTCCTACTTCCTTATCTTTGATTTTTATTAATTTCATATTTGTTTTTTAATTAATTACCAAGTAATAAAATCTGATCCTTTGGTAGAAAAAGAACCTGTAAGGCTCCTTTCTTATTGGCCTGGGAGAAATATCTAAAAGGGCAGTTCAGAGGGGAGGGAGCTTTGAACCTAAAGGTCCCTCATTATTTTGGGGATCCCAATATTTTGGTGAGTCACCCAATTAACGGTCTGTGTATTAAATTTTAGCCCTCATAGTATACAGTGTGAAATGTTCATCTATAATTAGTTTTTGCCATACTCCTTTCAAGTTTTCACAGCAGATTTTGTCAAATACTGAGTTCTTATCTCAGAAGCTGGAGTCTTTGGATTTATCAGAAAGTAGAATACTAAAATTATTGACTATTGTGTCTTATGTACATAACCTATTCCACTGAATCACCCCACTATTTCTTAGCCAGTATTGAATAGTTCTGATGATTGCCACTTTATAATATAGTTTTAGATATGGGTATGACCAGGCCATCGTCTTTTACATTTTCTTCAGTAATTCACTTGATATCATTGACCTTTTATTTTTCCAAATGAATTTTATTATAGTTTTCTAGCTCTATAGAATATTTTTTGGTCATTTGATAGGTACTGGTAAGTAAATTAGCTTAGGTAAAATTATCTATTTTACTATATTAGTTCAGCCTACACATGAGCAATTAATATTTTCCAGTTGCTTAGATATGATTTTATTTGTGGGAAACGTCTTCTGTAATATGTTTGTCTTGCCTGGTAGACTCTCAAATATTTTATTTCATCTGCAATTATTTTAAATAGAATTTCTCTTGCTATGTCTTCCTGCTGGACTGTGTTGGTAAGTATTGTACAGAAATGCTGATGATTAATGTGTATTTTTATCCTACATTTTTGCTAAAGTTGTTCATTGTTTCAAGTAATTTTTCAGTTGATTATTATTTTTGGGGGGGCGCAACAAGTTATAAATTATTTGCCCAGGGTCACACAGTTAGTAATTGTCAAGTTTCTGAGGCCAGATTTGAACTCAAGTCCTCCTGAATCTGGGGCCAGTGCTTTATCCACTGTGCCACCTAGCTGCCACTCAATCTCTAGTATTTTTTAAGTATACCATTATATCAAGTTCAAAGACGGGCAGCCGGGTGGCACAGTGTATGGAGCACAGGCCCTGGAGTCAGGAGTACCTGAGTTCAAATCCGGCCTCAGACACTTGACACTTACTAGCTGTGTGACCTTGGGCAAGTCACTTAACCCCAATTGCCTCACTAAAAAAAAAAAACAAACAAAAAAACAGTATTGTTTCCTCTTGCCCCTTCTAATGACAGATTTCTTTTTCTTCTCTAATTGGTAGAATTAATATTTCTAGTACCATAGTGAACAATAATGGAGACAGTGGGCATCTTTTTTTTCACCCCTGACCTTTTCCCCATTATGGATAATGGTTGCTGATGGCTTTAGATAGATATGACATCATTTTAAGGAGCACTCCATTTATTTCTATGCTTTCTAGTGTCTCAGTAGGAATGGTTGCTATATTTTGTGTCACTTTTCATGGAGGAACTGGCAGATAGGAGAAAAAGGAGGGTCCCCCTGGTCATCCAGGACTTTTGGCATGGTTAGAGATTTCACATGGGCGGCTAGGAAAGGACGTTTGGTTTTTTCTCTCTGGCTATACCGAATAGATCAAAACTAGGATTTTCCATGCTATAAGGAATCTGTTCTCAATCTCTCTCTCTCTCTTCACTAACTTATAATATATTTTAATAAATCCTTAAAATTCTAATCTCTTGCTGAATTTATCAGTGATTTTCACCAGCTTCCCCCCAAAAAAAATACTTGGGGGGAGATTAGAACCCACATTTAGATTTTAAACAACACAGTTGTCAAAGGCTTTTTATTTTCTTCATCTTTTGAGAAAATAATATTATTTCTGTTGGTTTTGTTATTGAAATAGTCAATAATGCTGATAGTTTTCCTAACATTGAAACAGCCCTGCATTTCTGGTATAAATCCCACTTGACCATTATGTCTTATATCTTCAGATAAATTGCTGCAATTTCTTGCTAATATTCCATTTTAAATTGTTTCATCAATATTCTTTGGGGAATTTTTCTATAAATTTCATTCTCTGTTTTGGCTCTTCTTGCTTTAAGTATCAGTACCATATTTCTGGCATAAAAGAAATTTGGTAGGACTCCTATTTTTCCAAATAGTTTATATAGTATTGGAAATAATTGTTCTTTAAATGTATGGTATAGTTTATTTGCAAATCCATCTGGCCATGGAGGCATTTTCTAAAGGAGTTAATTCAATTTATTTTTTCTAAGATGGGGTTGAATATTCTATTTCCTCTTCTCTTATTCTGGACAATGAGTATTTTTTCTAAATATTATTCCATTTCACTTAGATTGTCAGATTAATCGGAATATGGTTGGGCAAAATAATTACTAATTACTGATTCAATATCCTCTTCATTGGTGATGAATTCGCTCTTTCCTTTTTTGATACCAGTAATATGGTTTTCTTCTTTTTAAAATCAATTTAACCAAAGTTTTATCTATTTTATTGTTTTTTTAAAATAAAACAAGATTTTTTAAACTTTTACTTTTCTTACTTTTAATAATATCTCCTTTGATTTCCAGAATTTCTAATTTAGTATTTAATTGGGGATTTTAAATTTGTATTTTTCCTAGATTTTTTTAGTTGCATTCCGAATTAATTTATATGTCCTTTCTCTATTTTTTCATTCAATCATTTAGAGATATACAATTTCACCTAATTAATGCTTGGGAAGCATCCCTCAAATTTTGATATGTTGTCCCATTATTGTCATTCTCTTTGATGAAATTATTGTTTCTATGAATTATTGTTTGACCAACTCATTCTTTAGGATGAGATAATTTAATTTCCATTTTATCTGTGGGGCAATGAGAGTTTAGTGATTTGTCCAGGGTCACACAGCTAGTATGTGTCAAGTGTCTGAGTCCGGATCTGAACTCAGGTCCTCCTGAATCCAGGACCAGTGCTTTATCTATTGTACAACCTAGCACCACCCCCCCCTAATTAATTTTAATCTATCTTTCCATGGTCCTTTATTACATGTGAATTTTATTGCATCATAATCTGGATTGAATATATTTGATATTTCTGTCTTTTTGTATTTTATTGTGAGCTTTTTGTGTCTTACTATGTGCCCAATGTTTGGGTAGGTGCCATTTCCCACTGAGAAAAAGCTTTTCCCTTTTATTTCCATTTCATTTTCTCAAGAGGTCTATCATATCTAAATATGCTAAAATTCTATTCACCCCCTTAACTTCTTTTTTCTTTATTTTTGGTTAGATTTATCTAGTTCTGAGAGAGGGAGGTTGAGGTCCCCTATTAGCATAGTTTTGATATCTATTTCTTTCTATAAGTCACTTAACTTCTCCTTTAAGAATTTGGATGCTATACCACCCAATATTACTTCATTGGTATTACTTCATTGTCTATGGTACATTTTAGCAAGATGTAGGTTTCTTCCTTGTCTCTTTTAATCATATCTCTTTTTACTTTTTCTTTGTCTGAGATGAGCATTATTACCCCTGATTTCTTTACTTCAGTGGAAGCATAAAATATTTTGCTCCAGCTTTTTACCTTTACTCTGTGAATGCCTCTCTGTTTCAAGTTTTTGCTAGAGACAACATATTGTATGATTCTGGTTTTTAATCCACTCTGCTATCTGCTTTTATTTTATTGGAGAGTTCATCCAATACATATTCATAGTTAAGATTACTAACTGTACTTCCCTCTATCATATTTCTTCCATTTAAAAATTTTTTCTCTTTCCTTTCACCCTGTTCCTCCTTACCAGTATTTTGCTTCTGACCACTGCTCCCTCAATCTGCCCTCCCTTCTATCAGCCTCTCTTCATTTTTTTTCCTTTTTCTCTTTCCCCTCATACTTTCATATAAACTAAAACATATTTCTATACACAACTTACTATGTATATTATTCCTTCTTTGAGACTAGTCATATGAGTAAGGTTCAAACAATTCTCACCTTCTCTCTTGTTTTTCCCTCTTTGTATGATGTGATTTATCCCATTATGCCTCACTTTTTCCTTTTCTCGCAATATAATTTTTTCACTTCTATTTTTTAAATATGATTACATCTAAGTCATATTCTACCCACACCTTCTGTGTAAATATACTCATTCTAACTTCCCTAATAGTGATACAATTATTGAGATTTACAAGCATCATCTTTCCATGTAGGAATATAAACAAGTTAACATTATTAAATAACATTGTTGTTCCTCTTTACCTTTTATACTTCTATTGAGTCTTGTATTTGAAGATCAAATTGTCTGTTCAGCTCTCTTCTTTGTATCAGGAATGTTTAAAAGTCCCCTATTTCATTTGTAAGGGCCAAATTTTATTTGGGGAGTGTTAATTAGGCAGCTCCCTGTAATATTGGGGTAAGAAAGGAGATTAACAGCCTCTTTAAAAAAACAAAACAGGGTTTATTAATGGGAACAAATTTAAAGCACAAATAAGGTTACTAGAATTGGGGATAAGGAGAAAAGGGAATAGGGGAAGGAAAAAGATACAATCCACAACTCACCACCATCCGGAAATCAGCAAGTTCAAAGAGAACCCACTGTACAATATTCCAGTATCATCCTACCTCTACCCCTGATGCCAGAGAGAATCTCTCTTCCCTTCTCTCTTCCAGAAACCTCCTCTCTCACAGGAAATAGGGGAGCCACACACATACAGCCCCAAGCTAATTGGCTGCAGCCCTGATTGACAGAATTAACAGGTGGTTGTAGAACTGCCAGCTTTCCAGTTTCCACACGCCGAAGGTCACCTGACTGCCCTCACCTGCCTTCTAGTCATGCTAATTTGGCCAGGCCCATGTAGGCATTGGCGTGTGGTGATGACGTGAACTACGGCACCTTGGCAACGGCCACAGCCAGGTGGAGCGCCTTGCCAGTGAGGAGGAGGAGGTAGTGGCACCTGAGGCTGGCTGGGGCCCATGCTGGGGCTTCTAATTTTAGCCAAAGATGGTGTCATAGAAACCTCAAATAACAATTACTTCTTTACACATTCAATGTCCATCTTTTCTGACAAAGTATTTTATATCTTCTTAGACTTTTTCATTCTTTTGATTTTGTTTGATTGATTCTTCATGTCATATCATTGTTGGCTTCCACTTGATCAATTTTAATTTTTAAGGAATTATTTTCTTTAGTTAGCTTTTGTAACTCCTTTTCCATTTGGGCAATTCTACTTTTTAAGGAGTCCTTTTCTTCAGTGGATTTTCTCCCAAATTTGGCAAATTCTATTTTTAAGAAGTTATTTTCTTTAGTCAATTTTTGTGCTTTCTTTTCCATGCTTTTGACTCTTTCTTGCATTACTCTCATTTATTTCCCCAATTTTCCTTCTACCTTTTTTATTTGAATTTTAATTTTTAACTCATTCAAGAGGACTTTTCAGCCTTGAGACCAGTTCACATTCACCTTTTAGGCTTCACATGTAGGTATTTTGACATTGCAGTCCTTTTCTAAGTTTGTGTTTTGATCTTCCCTGGCACCTTATTAGCTTTCTTTGGTCAGGGATCTTTTCTGGATTTTTGCTTATTTTCTATCATATTTCATGACTTTTGTGCAGATATTAGGAGACACACTGTTTTCTAGAGCTAAGGTTCATCAAACAAGCTGTGCCCTGAGTTTAGCATAACAACGATCCTTTTTGCTCCCAATCTGGATCACATAACCCTCTGGCAAATTGTATTTCATTGATCAGTACCAGGTTTTCTTTGAAGTCAGACAACCATTAGCAGGCCCAAACATGAAGCCCTGCTATGAATGAACTTTTTTTCACTAGAGAACCTTGCCTCACAGTTGCAGTTGTGACTCACCACTGTTGCTACACTATACTATTTAACTCTTTGTCTAGCTAAAAGTATATAAATCAATGTTTGGTCTCACTAATGGAGGTCCTCCCCACTAAGGTCCAGCCCTGGCTCATGTGTCTAATTCCCCCCATAGTGTGCAAGGCCTTTCCCTCACTTTGAAATTAAATTTCTGTTTGGTTCCTGATTCTCCTGTCTTTAGCCTGCTCTGTTTGGCTCATGCCATCCACAGTTTAGAGACCAGTTCATTCCAGTTGATACTTTTAAAATTGAGCTCTACTTCTGAGGAACAAGGGTCACTGTCCCAAGCTTCGTGCATTGGGAGTCATGATCGTGGTCACTGGCTTTCTTCACCTACATCTCTAGAAATTGGCAGCTTGCCCACTGTAGAAGGGTGACCTGACCTAGTCATGCTTGTTGTCCTGGGGGTTCCAGGGATTACAATTTACCTCATACACTGGGGCTAGAGGTCTCACGCTGACCTGCTGTGCCACTGGCCTGCTGAGCAAAGATTGTGGGGTCTCAGTTGCTGATCTCTGCTTTGGCTTAGAGCCTCCCTCTTGTTTCCGTGAAACTACCTGCACTGGTCTGTTCTTCCCTTTTGCCCAAGTGAGAAAGACCTTCCCTGAAGTCCTCTTAAGTCATCTTAAGCTGGAAATTGTTTCGCTTTCTATTTTGGTGGGTTCTGTTACTCCAAAATCCATGTAGAAGATTGATTTAATATTGTATCTGAGGAAAACTGGAGAGACCTCAGATAAATTCCTGGTATTTCTTTACCATTTTGGCTCCTCTCACCAAGGTGGAGAATTATTAACAAGTTTTGGCAGCATGGGAAAAAGCCTTGAGTTCATGTCTCTTGAAGATGAATTGAAGGAATTAGAGTTTTTTTTTTTTCCCATAGAAGAGAATAGTTAGGAAATAATAGCTGTATTTGACTATTTGAAAGACTCATGGAAGAGCTCATAGACATTTTTTTTCTTCTATTTGGTACAAACAAAAAAGGACTAGGAATATAGGGTAGAAGATGCAAAAAAGTTTAATTTAGGTTTGATGCCAGGGAAAATTTCTAGCAATTAAAGATATCAAAAAGTTAATAGGCTAGGGGGCAGCTAGGTGGCACAGTGGATAAACACTGGCCCTGGATTCAGGAGGACCTGAATTCAAATCTGGACTCAGACACTTGACACTTACTACCTGTGTGACCCTGGGCAAGTCACTTAACCCTCATTGCCCCACCAAAAAAGAAAAAGAAAAAGAAAGTGAATAGGCTAGATCAGGAGCTAATGGTTTTGCATTTTTGGACATCTTATAACAGAGGCTGGGGGGCCAGAGATCTCCTCTAATTCCACATTTCAAAGTGTCTGAGGCTGAATTTGAACTCAGGTACCCCTAAATCCAGGGCCGGTGTTTAACCACTGTGCCACCTAACTGCCCCTGGCATAGGTTCTTTTTTTCTTTGAGGTAAATTGGGGTTAAGTGACTTGCCCAGGGTCACACAGCTAATAAGTGCTAAGTGTCTGAGGCTGCATTTGAACTCAGGTCCTCCTGACTCCAGTGCCAGTACTCTTTCCACTGTTCCACCTGGCTGCCCCAAAACAACCCTTCTTATCTTTTTTTGGGGTGGGAGGGAGCAGGGCAATGAGGGTTAAGTGACTTGCTCAGGGTCACACAGCTAGTAAGTATCAAGTGTCTGAGGCCGGGTTTGAATTCAGGTCCTCCTAAATCCAGGGCTGGTGTTTTATCCACTGTACCACCTAGCTGCCTCTGGCATAGCTTCTTCTTCTTCTTTTTTTTTTTTTTTTGGTGAGGCAATTAGGGTTAAATGACTTGCCCAGGGTCACACAGCTAGTTAAGTGTTAAGTGTCTGAAGCTGGATTTGAACTCAGGTATTCCTGACTTGAGGGACGGTGATCTATCCACTGCGCCATCTAGCTGCCCCCCTGACATAGATTCTTAATGCCAAGTTTCTGAAATGAAATTATGTATAGTCTAATGTCATTCAAATGCTGTAATTACTTCACTGAGGACATTTTACTTAAATTTAATATGATATAATCTAATCCTAAAATTAAGTGGGTCAAATGACAAATCATAGAAACAATTGAAAATTTCATTAAAGAAAATTATAGAAATGAGACAACATACCAGAATTTATAGGATTAAGCCAAAGAATTATTCAGGGAAAATTTGTATTTCTGAATGCTTACATGATTAAAATAGAGAAAAAGCAGATCAGCCAAAAAAATAACAAAACCCTAGAAAAAGAGCCAATTAAAAATCCTAAATTAAATGCTAATTAGAAATTCTAAAAAATGAATATGAAATAAATAAAATTGAAGATAAGAAAATGATTAAATTAATAAATAAATATATATGTTTGTTTTATGAAAAAGAACAATAGAATAGATAAACCATTGCTCAATATGAATTCTATAAAAGATAGAGAAGAAAGCCAAATTACCAGTTTCAAAAATGAAAGTGTAAATGTATCACTACGGAAGATGAAAGAAATTCTTAGAAGTTATATTGCCTAATTATGTAAATAAATTAAATAATTTAAATTAATTAGAAGACTATATATATATGTGTATATATATATATATATATATATATATATATATGTATATATGTATATTGCCTAGATTATCAGAAGAGAACATAGGATATCTAAATAAACCTACATACTACTGCTTCCATACATAATGATATATTTCCATTGTTTGGAGAGGGAGGGTCCAGGCATTACATAGTTCTTATATTCTTTATACATAGTCCACAAAATAATCCAATTTCCTCAGAATTAAAATAACAAAGCAAACAAAAAAAAACTAGCTGGAAATAATCTGGTAACTGAATTTCTAGGCTTTTTCTGCCCCAGATGGTTGAAAGAAAAGCTTTATTGATGTCTAATTAATACATTGCTATCAATGTTAATCATTTTTGGTACTTTTGTTAAATGCTTTTCTAATGTAATAAAAATGAAGAATTGTTTGAATGTAGCACAAATAAAACAACAGAATGAGAGCTGTTAGAGTGTGGGAACAACTGAAAGGAATGATATGCTTGGTTTATGAAAAGAGGTACATCCCTAGAGTCATGCATAAAGATTTAAGACTTTCCATTCAGTGGAGGTTCTGAGGCCTGAATATTATCAGTTGTTCTCATATTTTTTGGGGAAAACAGTCAGCATGTATTAATTATTATACCAATCATAATCTATATCTGATGACTAAATATATAAGCTGCAAATACCAAGATAATTTTAAAGTCAAGTTGATTTATCTATTTCTTTTGCTTTTCTTTTCATGACTCCAATTCAGATCTGGCATTGAAAAGAATTATAGTGGATAGCATTTTTTTTTATCACATGGAGAGTTACAGTGAAGTTTGCACATGCTGTCTCTTTGCGATCTCACAAATATTACTATGTAGATTTTACTCACTAGGAAACTTTGTCTCAAAGTCATTAAATGACCTCAAGGCAAAATAAATAATGATAAAATCAGTATTCAAATCTAGACTTTCTTGCCTAAATTGTACAATTTTGAATGAAATATCAGTATTATGATCTTAGTAGAGTCAGGAAAACTAGAAACAATGAGATAAATCTTGGAACTACTGTGTATATTCATGGCTGGTTTCTAAAAGTGTGCACACATATGCATATAGACATGCACATATTTGCATGGACAAAAGTTTACATGTATGCACAAATTGTATATTGTATGTTACACACTGTTGTGTGTACATTGTATGCATGCATGAGTATATATATATATATATATATATAAATATATACACACACACACTCAATTATATATATATATATATATATAAAATATGTGTGTGTGGATAGCTATCAATATCTACACACACACACACACTCACTCACATACACACACAGCAGATTCTCAGTCTGTAAAAAATCATGAAGAATTCCTGAAAAGTTACTCTTCTGGAGAACATGAATCAAGAACTGTGCACTGAAAAAGCATACTCAACACAAAAAATTATGATATATAGCAGACTTAGAAAATCATGTGACCTTGGCAATGTTAGGGAAATAATCACAGAATCTGAAACTTGGATGGGACTCCAGTGTACTTCCAATCCATTCTATACATTAATAGAATCCATGATATAACAGACAAGAAATTTATTAAAGCAATATTGTCAAGAAAACAATTTCAAATCCTTGATATGATACTTATTATATATTAGAAAATGGGTCAATCACCTTACCTTTCTATGCCTCAGCTTCTGATGCAGATAATAATAATTGAAGGACCTCCCTCTCAGTGTTATTGTGAGGCTTAAAAGAGAAAATGTGCATAAAGAGTTTTGCAAACTTTTAAGTACCATAGAAATCATCATTCTTCTTTATTATTATTATTATGCAATGTCTTGCTACAGCTTTGTAAAGACAACCAATGTATTTGTGATCTATAGTATGTCAATCTAAATTTCCAATTAAGCAAATTAATTTAAAGTTAAAAAGAGATTATTTTGTCTTATCCATACTTATTATTATTAATAATTATTACAAATTAAGACACTGAATGAAGGCTAGAGAGTTGGTGTGGCTTCCCTATGCGACACAACCAACTAGTTGCAAAGTGGTAACTAAAGCCTAGACCTCTTCTCGTAGGTCACCCTGCTCTCCAAAATACTGCATTATCTCTATGTGGATGTCAATTGACTTGAATACATATTTCCCACTCAGCTTCCTGAGTGGTTTTATACTTTCAATCATGAGTCAAAGTTCCTATTAAATGCCCAGACATAATTGTCACCACTAAGCTCCTGAAGAGCTATGCATTAGCCAGAATTGAAGTCATTCTCATTGAAATGCAACTCTACTTCCCTAAGCATCTGCTTTATGGTGAGCTAAAGTGGTATAACAAGACAAAGTGTAGCAGAAATGGGATGACAAGGGCACATTTTAAATGGATGTGGTATTACCATGGATACAGGGTGCCAGAAAGTGTTTGGAAAGGGAATGTTTTGATTAAAAAAAAACACATTGTGGAACTGCAAGAGGAAGAGCCTTTAATAGTTACTGGTCTTATGAACAGCAACCTTCTTCCTTAATGAATTTTTAAGCAACTATTTAAGAAACTATAAAGCTCAGAAAGTACTGTAATATTCTTTGCCATCTACTCAGAGAACCTCACCTCCAGTAGAAATAAGACTCAGGTACAGTACGGCATCTTCCATTATGAAAAATGAAATGCAACTAAGACATAATGAGGAACAGCATTCAATGCCTTCCAACTATATCCTTTTGATTCATATTGCACCCTAGCAATATTTCATCAAA
This sequence comes from Dromiciops gliroides, assembly GCF_019393635.1. NCBI lineage: Eukaryota > Metazoa > Chordata > Mammalia > Microbiotheria > Microbiotheriidae > Dromiciops > Dromiciops gliroides. Next base: position 356,495,609 of record NC_057861.1, on the reverse strand, counting down.
CACTACTTTGTGGTTTAGAGACCTTTTCCAAGCTAGTTTAAATAGGAAACTTTCATTTAAGAGTATAAATTGATGGACAGCATTATTCTTGATTTTGTTCAGTATCTATTTCTTGAGATAGAGATATTTGAGACATTTAGGGAAGGAAAAAGGGAGGAAAGGAGAGAAAGACAAAGAGAAAGAGACAGACAGACATACAGAGAGAGATGGAGAGACAGAGGGACTGAGAGAAGACAGAAATAGTCATAGAAAGGCAGAAAGACTGTGGTGGAAACAGTAATGTTAATATCAAAGAGATAGTAATATCAATCAGGTAGTAAATCTTTAGTATGAAATAGGAAATGGTAGAGTGAGACTGAGTCATGTCTTAAGGTTTTAGTTCATGCGTTTCTGTCGTACTATGTTAATTTCTTGGGTATTTTAAAACAAAATTATTTATCATTGTTTTAAGTTCTTCCTATTTTTCAGACCATAAAACATCTAGGAGTCCACATTTTACATTTCAAAGGTCTTAAAGTCTTATCTCCATCCCCCCAAATTGTCATATTTTAGGTTTTTTTTTTCTTTTTCTAGACTGAATTTGATTTGAATGATGTTTCCGATTATAAGAAGGAATCCTCTATATTGAAACCTTCTCTGCAATATAGAGTCTCAGGAAAATTAAAAAAAAAACTTTTTTATTTTTAATTTATGGAATAAAACAAGAAAATTCCATAATATAGTATAATAAAAACTGATGATTGCATATGAAATCACAAATCTATTACAGACAATTTTCTGTTCCTTTACATGTATAATAAAGTGATAATGTAAATTACTTTCTTTTCTTTTCTCCCACTCCTCTGGGCCTAGGGATAGCTGCCATTAGACACAAATGTGTGTATATGTACATACACACACACACACATATATAAATATAAACACATATATGGAAAATCTTTTTATATATTTCTATTTATCAGTTCTTTCTCTGGACACAGATACTGCCTTCCTTTGTATGTACTTTATAGTTACTTTGGGTATTTGTAATAGTCAAAATTACTTAGTTGCCTAAGGTTGCTTTTAAAACAATATTGCTATTACTGCATCCAATGTTCTCTTGGTTCTGCTCATTTCACTCTTCATTATTTCATGCAAATCTGTCCATGTTTTTCTAAGATCATTGAGATCATCATTTCTTATAACACAGTAGTATTCCATAACAATCATATATCACAACTTGTTCAGCCATTCCCTAATTGAGAGGCATACCTGCAATTTCCAATCTTTTTCTGCTACAAAAAACAAACAAAAACTTCTATAAACATTTTGTATCAAATAGGTTTTTTTGTTTGTTTGTTTTCCCCTAATTATATTTGGAAACAGACTCAGTAGGGGTATTGCACGGTGAAAAGGCATAAGCATTTTATTAACTCTTTGGGCAAAATTCCAAATTACATTCAAAATGGGTGTATCAGTTCACAATTCTACCAATAAACAATTAGGGAATTTCTTTGGAATATTGAAAAGTTAAGTGCCTTGTCCAGTGTCACTCACATAGCTCGTCCTTCATTTTTTTTTTTTTTTTAGTGAGGCAATTGGGATTAAGTGACTTGCCCAGGGTCACACAGCTAGTAAGTGTTAAGTGTCTGAGGCTGGATCTGAACTCAGGTACTCCTGACTCCAGGGCTGGTGCTCTATCCACTGCGCCACCTAGCTGCCCCCATCCTTCATTTTTTAATGTAAATATAGAAGCTGAGACCCCAAGATGTTAATTACTTTAAGAGTCTTGTTTAGTGAACAAGTGGATGGTCTACTGAAAGAAATTAATTATATTAATCTTTATTTTCTTATGATAAAGAGCAGTAAATAAAAACAAAGACTGCAGTATGATGAAAGAAAAATATACAAATTCTCTTTTCAGATATTATTAAAGTAATTGGCAAAGATGACTTTATCATGCATCTAAGTGTAATAAGAAATATAAGCTCAGGACATGTGATCAACAGGATAGATGGAGAATTAGGCAGTTTCTCTGATCCCCATGACCTCTCAAATCTCTCCAAAATAGAAATTGTGTGCTAAAGATAAAGCAGCTACAGATGTTTCCATGCATTAGGAAAACCAGAGTCCACAAATGGCTTAAAAATTATCTAAAACATATCCTGACCTTATAGAATTTATCTTCTCTCACCACCCACCATGCCACTGGCAATGAAGTTGTAGGAGCCAAACCAGAGATTTTACATATAATCTTGCAAAAAAACAAAAGTCTCAAATCCCACACCTGTTTCCTCTCCCTCTTTCCAGTGCCATGGGAATCTCTAATCCAGTCTACAGAAGCTTTCCAGGGTAAAGGGAAGCACCTAGCACCATAGAAGGTTTTGTTCTGTCCTACCAAAAACAATTTCTCTACCAATGCAGAGGAGCAGAAGAAAATGGCCCAGAAATATATCTTTCTTTGAAATAGGGATCAACCCTACATTCTGACTCCTCCTTCACACATTGTAGAGCCTCAAAGATCCAAACTACAGAAGTCAACCCTATAGCACCAACGATCTCTAAACTGGTTGGTCAGTGTCAAAGAACTGAGTAATAAAGGGAACAGGACTGGCCATAAGGCCTGGATACTGTGTTTGGGGAAGTGACAAAGGAGAGATATTGAGTATAACACAAAGGTTGAGGGAAAGAACCTAGCATCCCATGGTGACCAATTTGGGTTCTTTCTAAAAGTCACTTCAGGCAAAGACTTAGATTGGTGAACCATTCATTACACAGCATAGCAAGAAGCTGAGGGGCTTTGAAGATCCAACCTCCAGAGAAACTACCCTTAAAGGTAAAGAAGTCAGATAGTGAGCAACGGGAAACATAAAGGATGTAGGGGTGGGCAGGAGGAGACTGAAATTACTAAAGGTCTCAGGAAGAAAGTAATCAAGAACTTTGAATATAAACAGATAACTCAAAAGGGAAAATTAAATATTAAAAGCAAAAGGAAACATGGCTTCTAGATCTACAAAGTGAGTTCAAGCATTTATGAATAAATACTAAAAAAAAAAAGAAAAGGAAAATGATCTAATGCTTGATGAGACAAAGGAGAAGATGAAAATACAGTATGCTGTTCCCATGTAGTGTAAAAGGGAAATGAGAAATGCAATAGTAGAATTTATGGCCTGTACAGCAAAAGTAATGCACCTTTAGTTTAAGCCAGCTTTTCTTCCCCTCTTTTGGGTAGATTAGACAAAGTGAACTCATTTTTTAAAGTCTATAAATTGACATCATGTTCTTGTTATATGATTCACATAAAATATTCATTATTACTATGCCTTATATGTAAGTAAAATAAACAAGAACTTATCTTGTAAGGATAGAAATTTGATCCAAAAACAGCTATAGGAATGGATAATGAGTGATTTTTGCTGAAGCTGCAGAAGGGCAGGGCAGATGTTATCAGTTTGGCCCAACTCCCTCCTGTGTAGCTACTTGGTTATTTTGGGCTTCAGGTCAACTTGCATTACTCTGATGCTAATTCATAGTGATGTGAGAAAGGACTTCCATGACATAAAGCTGGAAAGGTAACATCAGAATATAAAGGACTTCCATGTTAGACAAAGTTTGAACTTGGAGTTTGTGTTTGACTTTAGAGAAGAGAGCATATGGAAATCTCCTCTATCCCATTCATTTAAGTTAGATGATTAACAGGGTTCAATCCTGCCATCTTTTCTCTTTCTTCCTCTATGCACTTGCAAAATGAGATTAGTTGGAGACTCTTGGGCCCTGAAACCCCATGCTTTGTCCCTCCTAGTCCTTTCTCTTGTGGCCCATCCTTGGGTACATTCTGCTTTAATCTCCTCTTTTTTGATCTCCTTTTCTTTTTATTTCCACAAGACCATAGAACATTAAATGTACTAACACAATGTTTGGCAGATTCCAGGATCAGGTTTTTGGTTTCTGGAAAAGTAACAGCCCATTAATTTCTGGATTTTTTCTCCATAAATATGTTATATGAATTTTTACTTAAATTTATTAAATCTAAATTTATGTTCTGAAAATGTATTACTCTAGTATGGAATGTACCTGACTGGGGATTATTTTGAACTATGCTTACAGTTTATCTCTGAGCTAAAACTTCCTTTAAAGTAATTAATATGTAGTTTAATCTTAGACAAAAAATGTACATCATTTGCTCTGATCAATTTTTAAATGTGAATTATTGGCTATAATCTCCCAAGATGCACTGTAGAAAAAATTTTAAAAAAAAATATGACTATACTAGACTTTGGAGATAAACATAGGAATTGTAGAGAGAAAAATCATTACTATAGAACTATTAATAAATCTTTACACAGACACACAGAGAATAGCAACAATCATAATGGAAGTGAAAATAATTATGATTTTTCAGAAAATTATAGAAGTCTGTGAAGAAAAACAATAATATTCATTATTCCAGATGCCTCCACATAAATATACAAGGGAGGGGGAGAAACAATTTAGAAATTAGACTTCCAGAAATTTGATTTATTGGTCATAGAAATGATTCATTAGGAATAATTGGTCTTGTACTATTTTTCTGCCTCTTTGAATGTTGATGTGATGGGAATGCTATAGGAAGCCAGGTATCTTACAATTTAACCTCATACATGTACTCAATTTCTAATAACAGTGTTAGGTAGTTCAATTAAGTATGTCAGCTATTAATGTTGTTCAGGATTCATTTGTCCATAGAAGCTAGATTGGAGTCAATGCTCTAGTCTTCATAGGTCACTGAAAAAAAAAATCTCATTTCAAAATGACTTATATTAACCCCTAATGTGGATAACATTTGCCATCTACATAAAAAAGTCCTTTACTCTTTGACCAAACATTTAAAAAGGCATTTTTAAAAAAAAATCAATGTGTGATGACCAAAATAACATCATAATAATTAACAAGAATTTTAGGTCTTTTTATGTAGAAGTATTATTTGCTAAGCTGATGGATGGTTTTGTTTTATTTTTTTAATTTAAGGAAAAGGAACATAATTCAGAAATCAATATTTCTTCCTAGCTCTGAGAAACAAACAATAAAAGCAGAAGATGTCTATAACAGCAACACATGATGCTGTATCTGATCATTTATTTAAAGCTTTGTTCAAATTCTGAAATGTTGCATTTTAATTGGTGAAAAATACTGCATAAATTCTTTAAAGTCATCCCATATTTCTTAACAATATTAAATATTCATTCAGCCTTTCATAGTTTGTAAATTTTACTTTAGTTTCCAGGTATCTAGGTAACATCTAGGTGAGTTATTTAGTTCGATTACCACATTAAAAAAAGAAGTTTGTATCTTTATTCTTAGTTGGCAAAAATGTTAAAATGTATTTCATGAAATATATGGTCTAGGAGAAGAACCATTGCCATGGAGTAAAGTGAGAGGTTTTGTTTCTGTGTAATGTTAGGTTACTCACTTATTTCCCCTCAAAATTAGGTTATATAACTATAGGGTGATTGAATAAAATAGATTAAATTCCTGAGATTCGTTTCCAAACTTATATTTTATGGATATCATGATACTTGTGTTACTTCTCTTGAGCTTATGATAATTTGGGGAAATAATAATATTATTATTGTGCTTATGCACAATATTAAATATGAGAAGTATAACATTAAAAAATGGACAATATAACCCCCCCACCCCTCAAATGGTTATATTTGTTCAGAACAAGAGACAGAGACAGAGAAAAAGTGATCACTATGGTTTGCCTTATTGTTTTTTGATTCATTATAATCAGAAATGAATTTGCCAAATGAATCATGCATTTATTTAGGGTGAGCATTCTATGATATTTGCCATCAGTTCAGAAATAGCATGGATTTCTGAAATTATTTTTAATTACATTTTTCATTTTTAATGAGCCATATTAGAATAACTGCATGAATGTTAAACCGATATTATCTTCAATTACATATTAACAATAAGATCAAGTTTCTTTTGAAATGTAACTTCAGTGTCCAAGTGGCCACTGGACATCAAGTGCTTAGTTACACATTCAGAAGATCATTCATTTTTATAACTGTCTAAATGTACATGATCTGGGAACTTAGGGATTTGATGCTTTAACTAAATGAACACGCACAAACATACACAAATGTTCAGACTTTGAATGGGTTCATTTCAAGTTAATAGAAATAGATAGGACTCTACCTAGGAGAGCATTAAGAGCAACAATATATATCACAGGTCAACTCTCCAGCATCTCAATAATTTTCAGACTTGTCTTGAATAGGTGCTCAGCGGTGTACTTCAGACTTTCTGCCCGAGACCATCTTCTCTTGCTAAATTCTTGCTCATGGTCATTTTATCAGCTCCCATGGATTCTATTACCATTGCTCTAGAAATCCCCCAGGACTACATACCCAGACTTCACTCCTCTCCTGAGCACTAAGAAAATATCATAAAGAGGAAGAAGAAATTTAAAACCAATATAACAAATATTCTTGTGAAGTCACAAGGATAATGTATGATGGATCAGAGTGTAAAATACAGATATTACAATTTGAGAATGTTTATAAAAATAGAAACCACAATTTTAAAATAACATCTTTACTATTTTCTCACAGTTTTCCATTTATTTAATGATTGCTTCTTTAAATCTGTAAAAGTGGAAAGTTTTGACATGTATAATTGTGAATAATGTTCAAAGCAATTTGAGTTATTTTACACAAGGAAAATCTTTAGGCTTATTTAAATTTTACTAATTTTTTTGTTTTATCTTTGTGTGTGTGTGTGTGTGTGTGTGTCTGTATGTATGTGTGTGTGTGTGATTTTAACAGTCAACAACTGCCTGCTAAACATTTGGATTTTCCATAGAAATCTCCACTTCAATATGTCCAAAGTGGAATTTATATTCAAGTGATACCCCAAAATAAATAAACATATCTCCTCTTAATTTCCCTGTTTTTCTCTACAATACAACCATCATTCAAAGAAAGCATCCTTGTTGACCGTTTCACAATTGTCTTTTATTTTCCTTCTCCCCCATCCCAATGTCCCCAAAACAATTTTACAAAGCCAACCTTTACAAAATATTTTGTTAACTATAGCTCACATTTCTATAACGCTATCAGGTTTGCAAAGAGCTTCACAATTTTTATTTCTAACCTGGCAATAACCCTGAAAGTTAGAGCCCATTGTTATCCGCAATTTATAAATGAGGAAACTAAGGCAGACATATGTAATGTGACTTCACCAGGGTCACATAGTTGGTAAGTGTCTGAACCCATATTTGAGCTCAGGCCTTTTTGTCTCCAGGTCCAATATTCTACCCCCTGAACCACACTAGCAGCTTTTACTGCCACAATCATTATCCCAGTGAAAAATACTCCTAATTAATGCTGTTGCCCAAAGAATCTTCCTCATAACTACTACTGAGCTGAATTGAATTGTTTGTTTGTTTTGTTTGTTTGTTTTCTGGGGCAATGAGGATTAAGTGACTTGCCCAGAGTCACACAGCTAGTAAGTGTCAAGTGTTTGAGGCTGGATTTGAACTCAGGTACTCCTGAATCCAGGGCCAGTGCTTTATCTACTGCACCACCTAGCCACTCTGAATCAAATTGTTAATGTGGAAAAATATGCTGTATTTGGATTCAGATGTTCAAATCCAGCTTTGCTACTTACTACCCATATGATATTGGGAAAAATCATTTAACCTTTTTGGGCTTATCTGTTGAATGAAGTGGTTGTACTTTAAAGTGGTTATATTTGAGGGCCTCTCATGTTCCTTTCAGTACTCAAGTGGCCATTATGGAAGGAAGAACACTACAGTTGAGTATACAGATTTTTTTTTTTTTAAATCTGCAGAACAAAGTGTTTTTGATCCTTTCAGGATTCTTTTGTACATTAGTGTCCATGAGTTTTAGGATATACACATAAGAGATAACTTGGAGTTAAAGCAACCATGTTCTTTTGTACCAGTCAAATAAATCGACTGACCCACTTCTTTATGGCCTCAGAGTGCTTCTTTACTTTTGTATACATTTACTGGGTAGAACGTCTGTCTTTCCTATCATCATTTTCTAAGAAGTCCAATAGTGCTAAAGAGTCAAGAGAAAGATTCTTTCACTATCTCTTTTTCTATTATTTTTTTTTTCTTATTAAATGTCTCCCTCCCTGGAAAAGTAGATTAGTGTTGTTATTGACTTTATCCGGGACTGTTTCCTGAAGCATCTAAGGCAGGGAATGGGAAAGTATATTCTAGTTTTGCTGATATTCTAGAGATGGAAAAATGTTCAATTCCCATAGGAGTCAAGTAGCATTTATTAAATGCTATTATGTCCTATGAACTGTTCTAAGTATTGGCAACATTTATTTAAAAAAAATAAATACTGAGTGGTATCTGGTCTTTTTTTGTTATTAACTGCTTCTAGGTACTCATGAACAATTCTACATGTTCTTCCTACATCAAGTAAAGTATGAAATTTACATCCTTCTTGCAACTTCCTAATCATTGCTATTCCTTATTGAAAAAGTGGCATTATCAAAACCTTTGCATTTCTATTTATAGTTTATGAAAATGGCATTGATTGTGATCTTAAACTCCAATTTTTCTCTAAAAGACTCCTGTTCTGCTGCTCCTCTAAAAATCATTTGAAACAGAAGAAAACATTTTTTTCTTTTTACTATATGGCTTGCCTTATATAAAAACTCCTAGGTTTTTTTAATTTTCTTCTCTTTTCTTGTTATTCTGATCAAATGAAAACCTCCTTAAACAAAAGGAACAAATATAGTGCTACCCTCTTTTATTTTTCCCAGTTTGATGACTATCTTGAATAATAAAGAGAAACACAAGTAAATATACAGACACAACTTCCCCAGATCACTTAATAAACATGTTTACATGGTTTCATTTTTGATGCTCCATGTTCATTGGAAAGCAATTTTATTTATACAATAATGTATTTTTAAAAAATGACTAGAATACGAACTTTCAGTTCTTTCTATTCCTATGTGTAGATTTTTGCTTCCTTTGTTTTTGGAACCATTTAAGCATATTTTTTTTTGGGGGGGGGGTGCAGGACAATGAGGATTAAGTGACTTGCCCAGGGTCACACAGCTAGTGTCAAGTGTCTGAAGCCAGATTTGAACTCAGGTACTCCTGAATCCAGGGCTGGTGCTTTATCCACTGTGCCACCTAGCTGCCCCCCCTCCCCATTCAAGCCTATTTTAAACAAAACAGAATAAAATAATTTTTAAGCACAGGCTTTGCTTACAAATTGACTGAAGAATGGTATTTGAAACCTATGAAAGGAAAACATTAACATCTGTCATGGAGATAAACTGTTTCATCACCACTGGCTAGTACTCTGTTGAAATTAGATCTACTATTAGCATAATGAAGAATACAAAGCAGCAGTTGAATGCAGTGGTGAAAGGGCACATGTTGGATTCAACAGAAGGTTTCTGGGTCCATTTCTCCCCTTTTAATGGTATAAGAAGCAGCCAGGTCAGGATGCTTTCTGATAACATAGATATTTCCCCTTCCCAAACCCATCATTACCTAAGACTCTAATAACTAGGAGGAAGGGACTAGGATTAATATTTTCTGAGACAATTAATATAATTCTAAAATTTACAAAAATATTTTGGAATATGCCCATTGAATGAGTGTATTAGGTCAATGAAGCTTACCATGAGTGCCATGGTTGAGAGATTGGAGGTTCCAAGTATATTTTTTTTGCGTATATGGGTATCATTTATGTGTGTATATGTATATATGTACATATATGCATATGTACATATATACAAACACATATACATAACACCCTTTTCCAAAGAGAAAACATATATATGTGTATACACACATATGTGTGTACATGTACATGTATGTATATACATACATATACACATCTGTGTATTCTCTTTGGGAGAAGGTGAAAGGGAAGTGAAAAAATTTGGAAAGAGATTGACAATTGTCATCTAATTTTATATTTAAAATAACCCTAGAATGGAGGTTTCATGCTTCTCTCCTTTTAAATATGAAGAAACTGAGGAAAGCTGATATAATGCAACTTCCCCATGGTCACAGCTTATAAGTGTCTCTCAGTGTAATTGAACTCAAGCCCTTCTCCATTGAACCACCTAGATGTTTTACTGACAAAATCACTACCCTAGTGTAAAATTCTCCTAATTAATGCTACTGTCTAATCACTCTTCCTCACAACCACTAAATAAGAGACCTAACTATATATATATATATATATATATATATATATATATATATATATATATATAGCAACAAACATTTATTTTATTTTCCAGTTACATGTAAGGGTAGTTTTCAACATTCATTTTCATAAGATTTAGAGTTCCAAATTTTTCTCCCTCCCTCCCTCCCTCCCTCCCTTTCCTCCCCCCTCCACAAGATCACAATCAGGTTATATATCCACAAGTGTTCTTTTTATCAGTTCTTTCTATAGGGGTGCATAGTAAGCTTCCTCATTAGTTCCTTGGGATTGTCTTGGATCATTGCACTGCTGAGTGTAGTTAAGTCATTCACAATTGCTCATTGAACAATACTGCTGTCACTATGAACAATGTCCTCTCAGCTCTGCTCACTTCACTATACATCAATGTTCATTAGTCTTTCAAGGTTTTTCAGGGATCATCCTGTTTTTCATTTCCTATAGCACAAGACCATTCCACTACAATCATATAACACAGCTTTTTCCATCATTCCTCAATTGATGGACATTCCCTTGATTCTCAATTCTTAGCCTGCACCAAGAGTTGCTATAAATATTTTTTGTACAATTTTTCCCCCTTTTCTCTTTTTCATGATTACTATTGTTAACTGTTTCCCTTCCATCTTACTCCCTTCCCCATGATATTTATTCTATTATCCATCTTCTTTCATACTATCACTCTTCAAAAGGGATTTGCTTCTCTCTGTCCCCTCCACTACTCTGCCCTTCCTTCTTTTGCCCCTCTCTCTTTATCCCCTTCCCCTCCTATTTTCCTGCAGGGTTAGAGAGATTACTCCACCCAATTGAGTGTGTACATTATTCCCTCCTTGAGCCAATTCTAATGAGATTGAGGTCTTTGAGCCAATTTTGATGAGTGTTAGGCTCATTTACTGCCCAAATTAAATAGAGTACTCCACCCAGTTGGGTGTGTCTGTTAATCCCTCCTTGAGGCAGCACTGAGGAGTTTAAGATGTTTGAGCCTTTTCTGATGAGTATAAAATTAATTTACTGCCCTGCTCCTCTCCCAACTCTTCCCCCACTCTATAAGCCTTTTCCTGTTACTTTCATGTAGGATTTCACTTCTACCTTTCCCCCTCCCCCAGTGAATTCTTTTCACCCCTCAATTTAACCCTAAAGATGTTATCATCTAGCTGGGTGACACAGTGGACAAAGCATCACCCCTGGACCCAGGGGTATCGCAACCAAAACCCGGCCTCAGACACAAGACAGTCGCCCACTGTACGACCCCAGGTATATCCCCCAACTCCAATTTTTTTATGGTTCTCTAGGGTCTTGTATTTGAAAGTCAAATTTGCATTCAGTTCAGGTCTTTTCATTACAAATATCTGAAAGTCTTCTTTTTTCATTAAAGTCCCATTTTTTCTGCTGAAAGATAATGCTGAGTTTTGCTGGCTAGGTGATTCTTGGTTATAATCCCATTTCCTTTGCCCTTTGGAATATCATATTCCATGCCCTCCTGTCCTTTAATATAGAAGCTGCTAGATCTTGTGCTATCCTGACTGGTGCTCCACAGTACTTGAATTCTTTCTTTTTGGCAGCTTGCAATATTTTCTCCTTGACCTGAGAACTCTGGAATTTGGCTATAATATTCCTAGGAGTTTTCTTTTTGGGATTGCTTTCTGGAAGTGATCGGTAGATTCTTTCAATTTCTATTTTAGCTTCTTCTTCTAAAATTTCAGGGCAATTTTCCCTGAGAATATCTTGGAAGATGATGTCTAACTCTTTCCTTGATCATGGTTTTCAGGTAGACCAATAATTTTCAAATTATCTCTCCTGGACGTATTTTCTAGGTTGGCAGTTTATCCCAGAAGATGTTTCACATTGCCCTCTATTTTTTCATTCATTTGGATTTGCTTTATTGTGTCTTGGTTTCTCATAAAGTCACTAGCTTCCATTTGTTCAATCCTAATTCTTAGGCAATTATTTTCATCAGAGAGCTTTTGTACCTCCTTTTCCATTTGGCCAATTTGACTTTTCAAGCTGTTGACTTTTTTCTCATGTCTTTCCTGCATCACCCTCATTTCTCTTTCCATTTTTTCCTCGACCTCTTTAACTTTATCTTCAAAGTCCTTTTTGAGCACCTCTATGGCCTGAGACCAATTCATATTTTTCTTGGAAGCTTTAGATATACGGACCCTGATGTTGATATCTTCCTCTGAGGGTGCCCCTTGGTCTTCCTTGTTACTGAAAAAAACTTTCTATGGTCCTCACCTTTCTCTGTCAGCTCATCCTGCCTTTCTTTTACTAGACTTTTAGCTCCTTAAAGTGGGACACTGTTTCCAGGCTGCAGTATCCCAAGATTAAGAAATCCCAGGTGGTATGATTTAAGGAGAATCAGTTTCTTCACTTGCCCGGCCAGTCCCCTGGTTTTAGATGACCCCAGAACAATTTGCTAATCAACCAGCTTTGTGTGTTTTGGTTGTTAGCTCTGTGGATCCTGTGCCCCAACCCGATCTGGGCCACTGCTACTGGAGCCTACCTCTTGGTTCTCAGCAGGAGTATAAAATCAAAGTTCTCCCTTAGCACCAGCATAGACCACTGTAGTCTCTCCCCTACCCAGGGCTCAGCCCACTCACCAGACTGTGAGCATAGTTCCAGATGACACTGGTGCTTCAGCTGATTCAGAGGCTCTGGGGGTCTGCTTCTCTGGTGAGGCCTTCCTGGGACTGGATCTGTGTCAGGGTGACCGTGGGGTTGAGTTCAATTCCTGTATCAGCACAGCAGCTCCCTCCTTCTGACCTTCCAAGCAGTTCTTGGTTAGAAGATGATTTCAGCATATTCTTCTGTGAGTTTTGCTGCTGAGACCAAACTACATTGCTCTTCTCTTTAAGAAAGCTCCAACATATCTTTATTGCCTTTTACTTAAAATGTGAATTCCCTTTTATTATTCTAACTCCTTCATAATCTGATTTCCATCAATCTTTCCAGACTCATTTCCCACTAATCCCCTTATGCATATAATGCCCCAGGGGATGGCAAAACGGGTAGAGGACTGGACTCAGTGTCATAAAATCCTGAATTCAAATTCAGCCTCAGAAACATTTTTACCTCTTACCATAGAAGTCACTTAATTTTTTTCAACTTTAGTATTCTCATCAATAAAAATGATAATAATAACACCTACTTTACTGGATTGTTGTGAAGATCAAAAAAAGATAATAAACATAAAGTTCTTTGGAAAATTTAAAATTCTTTTTAATTGCTGGCTATTTTTATTATGTATAGGAGAATGTATGAATGAAAACTTGTAAATATCATGAAAACTAACAAGTTGCTATAGGTATATGGTGATTTATTATTTTTAAAATTTAACATTTTATTTTTCCTACACATAAAAATAAATTTTAACATTTGGTTTTCTTTAAAAAATTTGAGTGCCAAATTCCCTCCCACCCTTCTTCCTCTCACCTCCCCCATTGAGGCCAGCAATTTAATATAGGTTATATATGTGCAATCATGCCTATTATATTTCCATGCTAGTCATGTTGCAAAAAAAAATACAGCCAAAAAAATAAAGAAAAAAGTATGCATATATCTGCATTTAGATTCCATCATTTCTTTCTTTGGAGATAGTATTTTTTATCATAAGTCTTTCAAAATTGTTTTGGATCACTGCACTGCTAAGAATAGTTGTTATTCATAGTTGGTCATTATAAAATATTGTTGGTACTATGTATACTGTTCTCCCAGTTCTGCTCATTTCACTCTGCATCAATTCATACAAATCTTTCCAGGTTTTTCTGAGAATATCCTGTTAGTCATTTCTTATAGCACAATAGTATTCTATTTTAATCATATACAATAATTTGTTCAGCCATTGCCCAGTTGATGAACATCTCTTCAATTTTCAATTCTTTGCCACCATTAAAAGAGTTGCTATAAATATTTTTGTACCTATAGGTTCTTTTCTTTCTTTAAAATTCTCCATAGGATATTGACAGTAATGGTATTGCTCATTCAAACTGTATGCATGGTTTTATAGCCCTTGGGTCATAGTTCCAAATTTTCCTACAGATTGGTTGAATCAGTAAACAAGTTAGCCAACAGTGAATTAGTGTATCAATTTGCCCACATCCCTTCCAAGTTTTTCATTTTCCTTTTCTGTCATGATAGCCAATTTGATAGAGTTGTTTTCAATTTGCATTTTTCTAATTAATAGTGATTTGGACTTTTTTATATGACGATAGATAGCTTTTTATTACTTCATCTAAAAACTGCTTGTTCATGTCCTTTGAATATCAATTGAGGAATGGCTCTTTCTTTTATAAATTTGACTCAGTTACCTATATATTTGAGAAATGAATTATTTCTTAGAGAAACTTTCTGTATTTTTTCATAGTTATGATTACTATTAAGAGAAATTATTGTTTCCCTCTTATGTTAATAATGATTATTAAATTAGGACTAAGGTTTTCCATTTGTTTTTCCTCATTTAGAAATCAGCCCCTTTAGGTTATTCATCGAACTTCTGAAAGACATATTTGATAGATGAGATAGCCCAAATAGCTGTTTTGCTGGGTAGGTGATTCTTGGATGTAATGCTAGCTACTTTGCCCTCAAAAATATATTCCAAGCCTTTAATGTAGAAGCTGCGAAATACTGTGTTATTATGACTGTGGATCCATGGTATTTGAATTGTCTCTTTTTGGCTGTGTGCAATGTTTGCTCCTTGACCTAGGAGCTCTGGAATTTGAATTTTTTAAAGGGAGTTTTCCTTTTGGAATCTCAGGAGTTTTTTGGTGGTTTCTTTCCATTTCTATTTTACCCACTGAGTTTCGAATATTAGGCAGTTTTTCTTGAAAATTTCTTGAAAGATGATGTCTAGGTTCCTTTTATTTTGAGCTGGTTTTCAGGTAGATAATTTTTAAATTGTCTCTTCAGAATCGATTTTCCAGGTCAGTTGTTTTGCCGAGAGATATTTCCCATTTCCTTCTATTTTTTCATTCTTTGGATTTTGTTTTATTGTTTTTGAAGGAATCATGTTCTTCAGTGAGCTTTTGTACATCATTTTGCAAATTCTGCTTTTTAAAGTGGTCTTCTCTTCAGTCAGATTTTGTATAGTTTTTTTTTTCTATTTCACAAATTTTGCTTTTCAAGGCATTTTTTTCTTTATTGGAATTTTGTGCCTCTTTTACAATTTGGCTTAGGATATTTTTTAAGGTGCTGTTTTCTTTTGTATTTTTGGTGCCTCCTGTACAGAGATGTTGACTTTCCCCCCCCTTATTTTCTTGAATCATCCTCATTTTTTTTCCACAATTTTTCTTGTACTTTACTTACTTGATTAAAAAAAAAAACCTTTTGGAGCTCTTCCATAATTGGAGACCAATTCATATTATTCTTTGAGGTTTTGGATGTAGGTGTTTTGACATTTTTGTCTTCTTCTGAGTTTGTGTTTTTGTCTTCCCTGTCACCATAGTAACTTTCTATTGTCAGGATCTTTTTTTTTTTTTGCCTCTTCGCTCATATTTCAATTTATTTCTTGATTTTTAACTCTATACAAAAGATGGATTCTGCTTCTGGGCTGTTGGAGGTACCATCCCAACCTTCCATCTTTTTGTGCAGTGTTTTCAGAAATATTTCTGTGAACCTTTAAGTTTTAGCTTGCCCCAAGTTGGTATGACCTAGAAAGAGGTGTGTTTACTATTCTCCTGTATTGTGAACTTGCTCATGAGTGACCAAAAAAATTCTCTTTCACCCTATAACTGTAGAGAGATCCCCTGTTCTACTGAAGTCTCAAGCTCTGGTATATTAGTGTTCCCTCTCACCATAGAACTAAAAATGAAGACTAGAGCCCAGATACAAATAGAGCCAATTCAAAAGAGTCATGTCTATGTTACAAGGAGTGAAACCTTATAATCTCCTTCTGACCAAATATCTGACCCCCTTACCATCTGTGGGCTGAGAGCTTTGGGAATTGTCACTGTCACCACTGATTCAGTGGCCCCCAAGACCTGCTCCTGATTTTCTGCAGCTTAGTCTGCAGTGGTAGAGCTTGCACTGGACTGCACTCCACTCTTATCCTGGCACACAAAAATATTTCCCATCAATCTTCTAGGTTGTTTTGGTCTCATAAATTGTTTTCCCCCATCCTTTTGTGACTTGTGCTCCAGAAATTATTTTGTTATATTATTTAAAGAGGTTCAGATGGATTTGGTGTGACCTCAAGTGGTTCTCTGCCTTTTCTCAACCATCTTGTCTCCACACCCATTAATTCTGTTTCCAGAGCAGTCTTCTTTACAAATATTCCTCACCTTCATGTCATTATATTGTTGTTTATTTTAGAAAATGTTATACTTTATTATTCTATATAGGAATTTGTTATATTTATTTTAATAATTATTATATTACATATATATTACAATTTATGTTAATAAACTGGCACATCTAGCAGTCTCAACTCTGTTTTCTTATGACAGTTTCTATTTATTTTTCTTTAATATATCTCTGGATTGAGAGTGACTCTATGGCACCAAAAAAAAGAAAGAAAGAAAGAAAGAAACTGATTCCCTATATATTACTAAAGCATGGACAGATTTGGTGTGGAGGTTATGAGCTTTCTGGAGCAGGCAAGACACACAAGAATGTCCTTGAGAAAATATTTCACTCATATGGTCAATTTTAAGATTAATTTTTGTTAACAAGCTCTAGATTAAAGGTACAAATATTAGCAATATAATATTGACTTGATATTATGATTCAACTTTTGAAGTTATTATAAACCTCTTAAATATGATATTATAATGGACTTGATAATTTAAATGGTACATTGTTAAATTATTTCAATTGATAGTCATGATAGCCTTGTGAGATAAATCATTAAAGGGTTATATTCTTCATTTTATAATTGAGGTTACTCAGGTCATATGGATTAAGTGACTGGTCAAGATCAAACTAATAAGTGATAGAGCCGAAATTTTAATTCAGCACTTATGATTCCACATCTAAAAAATTTTGACACTATGTTATTCTATCTGCCTTGATCTCTGATGAATATTTTGTCCTAGTCAAATCTTGGGACAACTGTGTGAGATGTGCTTGATATATTAAGCCTTCAGAAAATATCATAGGATTTCAAAGTTGTCACTACCATGATTAAGATAAGAAAGATGAATGGAATAGGTCTGGATTCTCATTCAGAAATGTTGTCCAGAGCCCTGTAATAGTTATTATTCCCCCTTAAAAAATTCCCTCCCATATCTTAGGTTATGGTAGTTATTTCAAAGACAAAGATGTAATAACTTTCTCCTCACCACTTCCCCCACCCCAATAGATCTTAGAGTCCAAATCAGGCAAGTTTTACTAAATGTTTAACAATTATCTCTCTAAGAAAAATAATGTTTAGATTTTTAAGTTTAATTTGAATTATTAACCTTTTTCTCTATCAGTTTCTTAAGTCTTGACAATCAACAACATAATAAATCAAGTCCTGATTTGTAGAAGTTACTGATTTCTGAGTTGGAAATGTTCAAACTGAAAATTTAACGATAGGTTTCACTGGAACTGACTCCAGTACACCAGTGCCCCAATTCATTCATTGAAGAAATATTTATTAAACACCTCTTGTGTACATAGCACTAAGCTCAAGTATACAGAATAAAAAGTTTAGGAAATACATCATCTCTATCATCATGCAAATAATTTTCTAATGAGAAAAACAATAATGATAGCTTATATTTATTTAAGGTTTGGAGAGCACTTTACAAATATTATCTCATTTTATCCTCACAACTATCTTTGGAAGTACTCATTTACTGATGAGGAAACTGAGGCAGATAAGGATTAAGTGGCTTTCACAGGATCACATGACTAATAAGAGTCTGAAGTTGGACTTGAATTCAGGACTTCCTGATACCAAATCCTGGGTTGTATCCACCGCACCACCCAGCTGCCCAGATATTAGAAACTGTGCTAATTACTTGGGATACAAATAGAGACATAACTTAGTAAGTATTTTTCTCAAGGAGGTTTGAGTATAATGGGAGGACAATGTACAAAAAACCCCAAAAAACAGAACTACTATGCTTATGTGAAATATAAACAGAAAAAATAGGTGATAATATCAGAAGTTAGGTACTAAGGATTCTGGCAAAAGTTGGAACTGTAGTAAAGTCTTTCAAAAGCCTGGATAAATAAGTAGAGATGAGAAACAAGAGAGTTTCAAGCACAGGGAATCCTCCAGTAAAAGAAATGTAGCCAATAGATCAAATATCCTCTTCTACAAAGAGCAAGGAGGCTATTGCCACTGGATTCCAGATTATCACAATAGTGTTAGTTGAGAGCAAACCTGGCACTGAAAAGAAAAATGAAGAAATGTATTAAATTGCAGAGGGGAGAAGCAGAGCTAAGATGGTGGAGGAAAAGCAGCAACTCACCTGAACTTTCCCGTAAACTACTCCAAATACCTTTAAATAATGCCATAAAATAACTCCTAGAGCAGCAGAAACCACAAAAGGACAGGGTGAAATAATATTTCAACCAAAGACAACTTATAAGGTCAGCAGAAAAGGTGTGTGGAAGCAGGGTGAGAGTAGAGCGTAGTTCAGTGCAGGACTCACCAGTCAAACATGGCACCAGGAAACTAGGAGCAGGCCTTGGGAGCTACTGAATCAGCTGGGTCAAGGACTACTTTTAGAACTCTTAGTCCACAGATGGTAAGTGGGTCAAACAAGTGGTCAGAAGGAGATTAAAGGGGTCTCTTTGCTGGCACTGGGTGCAGTACTCTGTTGCTTTGCCCATACTACAGGTTGCAGTACTGAGTGGCAGCTCCAGGGCTGGGAGGAGTACTAGCACACTAGAGCTTGAGGCTGTAGTGGGAGCAGGGACTGTCCTCACAGTTCCAGGGTAGAAAAGAATACTTGTACTCATAGATCAGAGCACAGGCCAAAAGAGTAGTGAACATACCTCTCCTTAGATCATACCACCTTGGAAGTAAAGAAAACTTACAGGTCCCTAGAAATCTTTTGCCATAATTTAAATTTGAGGTAATAAAAGTCTTTACCAGTGTGGTAGCAGTGTCAGAGGAAAGCAGGGTCTGTGTTTGACAGATGTTAAAAAGGTAGAAATGATAGGATGTGACCACTTATTGGACATGGTTAGCTGAAAGAATGTGAGATATTGGGATTGACACCTAAGTTATTAGCCTGAGTGACTTGGAGGATGTTAGTACCCTTAACAACAATCAAAAGGTTAAAAAAAGGGAAGGGCTTGGAATTTTAAAAAATAGTTCAGTTTTGGAGTCTTTTGAGTGCCATGATTCTGTTTCTTGCTAGGTGATATGTTACTTCTCCAAGTTATTCAGTTTCTATTAGTCTTCTTTCTTGGTCTCACATTTATGTCTTTTAACAATTTTTTTTTTCATCTGTTATCTGCTGATCTTTATCAATTCAGCCTCTTTAGACCATCTGCTATGTGGCATCTGTTGGGTTGTAGCTGCTGACAAACGTCTCCATTGTATTCTAGTCCAATGAGATGTATGATATACCCAAGAGGATATGGCAGCTATGCCCATCCAGGAAGCTAGATAAACCTCTGAAATTAAAATTATTGATTATTTTGTCTCACTCTTCTGATTCATATTGAATTCTTTGCCCTTATTTAACTGACTTTGGATTAGCAGTTTGTTTTTTTGTTTTGTTTTGTTTTGTTTTTTAATTCCTTTACTTGATTTAAATTCTTGTCAAAGCCCTGATTGTTAGTATCTATTCTTTCAAATGAGTTTGAATACTCAAAAGCAAAAAACACAAAACTATGTAGGACTTGAGTAAGGAGATTCTCCTTTGTCCCCACAGTATTAATGGTGCCCATCATGCAAAGCAAGTTGAGGGCATGAACAACAAAAAATCTAGTTGTGATTGCTACAGTTATGAGTCACTGGTTTATGTCCTTTGTTTCTAACCAACTGACTTTATTATGCATATCTATCATAAAAAATAACTCATTCCTACTAATACTAGATCTCACTGATGTTCCTACAAATATTGTCTTTAAATATCGTAACTTGAGTTTTCAGGCAGTTTGAACATTGTGAAGTCAGAATGTAAAGCTATAAAGCTTTTATACTCTGCCCAATGCCTTGTCCACATAAAGATGATAATTCATTTGTTTTAGAAAATAAATATTAATCAAACACAAAAAATTGCTATGACAACTTAAAATAATTTCCAAATCAAGGGCAGTAGTGATTAAAAATTCCTAAGGAGAAATTATTACATTCTTTTAATAAAAATCAAACATAATACAGAGATCAAAAGGGAGGAAACTGTATCTTCTTATTGATAGATTTATCAAGCTGTGCTTGTCTATGACTTAATTAAAACACTATAAAACTCAATGAAAAACTAGTCAATAAATAACTCATTACCAGGGAAAGAAGACTACAGATAATTTATTAGCATTGACATTGAAGATTATATTGAGAATAATGGATAAAAAGATCTACTAAGAAACAGTTTATGAGAAATACACAGACATCTCTTAAAACAGAGGGAAAAAGGCATGTAACATAGAAATAAAAGCCTTCATGAACAAATAATTAGAATGAAAATGGGGAGGGGGGGTCAAGATTGTTTAAAACAACCCAGTCAAAATAACATGTTCAGAAATTATTTTCAAAATGTATCCAATAGCTACATGTGTTAGTATATTTGCAACCCATTTTTTCAAGATGTTTTGTTTGGTTCCAAACAAATACAGAAATAGAATTTATTAAAGTGGTCTCATGGACATAATTGTTTTCATAAAGAAAAAGTTAGATGTAATTGTTTTATTAGCACAAAGAGTTCAACAATGAGCTTCAATTCAATAACTTTAAAACCATGAGATCTTCTATAAAAAGAAGTCTTTCCTAAAATGAATAGAATGAAATAATTAGAAAGGATATATTGGAAGTATATACTACAGTATAAAGCCCCAAACAAGAATTATTCATGCAATGATATTTTCTTCAGAAATACTAGCATCTATCTCATCCTGCTATTTTTTTTTCAAAACCATTCCCTTTAAGTGAACTTGGGACTCCTTTGTAACAAAAATTCATACCTCTTCCCGATTTTAAATTTTAAAGGATAGAACTGTACTTAGTGAGAAATTCTATTATCTAATGCTGGTTTATATTCCTATGTACTGGTCACATCAGATTACTGATGTTGTTAAGTATATAGAGAGCTAGATTATCAGAAGTCCAAAGTGAGCAAAGCCATGATAAAAGTAGAGCTGGGGCTTTGTCCTTGTTAGAAATATAGCTTACTTTCTCTTTATTGATTTCAGAAAATAGACATCATAAATTTCAAACTGTGCTAGGTGCTACAACAGTTTTGCCCCCCAAAGATTTGGGACAGAATGTGGTATTGGAAAAAAAGATGAATGATTACTAACAGTGAAAGTTTGGGGAAGAGAAAGAATGGAAAGGTCACCTAAATACCTGGTAAGAATGTATCTTCCAGTAACACTTGACCTACTCCCCCATTTTAGAACATCTCCTACCACATATCTATCTAGCACATCCCGTTGTTATGTCATATCTGACTCTTCATGACCCCATGAACCATAGCATGCTAATACAATCCATGGGTTTTTTTTTTTTTAACAAAGATACTAAATTGGTTTGACATTTCTTTCTTCAGTGGCTTAAGGCAAACAAAGGTTAAACAACTTGCCCAGGGTCACACATCTAGTAGATAGCTGAGGCTGGATTTGAACTCAGTGCTCTATCCACTGAGACAGTTAGCTGCCCATATCCCTAGACTTCTCCAATCCACCATAACCTACTCTGAATTTCTCTTATTATATTAATCCCATTATCTCACACTGTTTCCATGCTTTAGCATTCACTGAAATTTTGATTTCTTCTGAAGACAGCACATATCCTGGAACCCATTAAAAGACTGGTTGCTCTTTTTCTGACATTGCCTGATCACAGAGCCCAGAGGAAAAGTTGGCATGATACATGCTTCATTCTTTTACTGTAAATCATTTTGTAATCATTTATTACCCTTCCTTCTTTAAAGTTCATTCCATAATATCCAGCTACTACATTCAGCCATCAAGAGAGTCCCAAGTAACTTTACTTTACCTACATTATACTTAATATCAACTTCACAGTCTTTCCCAACCGAAATTCTTACTAATTCAAACAGTATGGTCTCAAAATTTCTCAGTTTCCTCAAGTTTCCAATTTGTATCAAGCATGCAGATTAGGGATTGATCACACATTAGGCACATCTCCCCCATTCCAGTATACAATGAAGTTGCTTAAATTACAGGTGTTATAATTTCTGGATAAATGCTTGAGATAGAGGAAAACTGTGGAGCTTAAACTTGACATCTACTGTTTTTGTGACCTGAGACAATAATAGTCCAATTCATGGTTGCATTATCAGTCAATCACTACTTTTTTCCTATATTTTCTAGTTCCATTTTTGCTTCCTGTATCCTACATTAAAGTTCCATTTATTATTGATTTTATTGCTTCTTTTTCATTCATCATTTGAATACTTAAATGATGCAAGTTATTAAAATACATACATAAGGAATACTACTTTCTATCATGTAGAGGGTGAAAGCTTGTGCTGAGCTTTTCTTTTTTTTGGATAGTTATCTAATTGTCCTAGATAGTTTTCTGAAGAACAAGAGATAGTCACTATTAATATCAATCCCTGGACTCTGTTGTATTCAGAATTATTTCTATATCTTGGCCTTTGTTGTTGTCAGTCATTTTCACATATATACACATATGTATAGACACACATGTGTATCTATAATGCAAATCTATATGCATACATGAATACACATATTAATTTGTAACATACAACAATTGTCATATATCAATTGTTTAATAATCTTTCATTCATCATTAATGCTATGCCCAGGGCCCAGTTATTAAGAGTTAACTCACTAATGGAACCAACTATATGTCCAAAGAATCAATGAATGAAAAAATGCATTTATCAGGTGCTTACTATGTGGAAAGCATTTTGCTAATCACTGGAATGAAAGAGAAATGCGAGAGTTATAAAGTTTCACCTGCAAGGCAGATGAGAAGGTCTCATTGTTTTTAGAGAAAAGCAGCAAAGCAGATGGTAATGCTTTTTAAATGTCATTTGCACTGATAAAATTATATAAATTTCTCATGTTGAATAATTTGAAAGTGCCAAGCTCTTGGTGACAAGAACTTTTTTCCCCTTAGGTTTTTAGTAACAAACACTAAAGAACTTGCAAAAGCAATTTCTAGGCTGCATGACCACAGAGGTTGCTTTCCAGGATGATACTTACAAACACTGGGATGGAAACATTACTATTCCCAAAGCTTTTGAGTTCAGGGTGTTAGAATATCTCCATTACTTCTGAAGGTATGTGGCTTTCTTTTTTGCCTTGGTTGCTGATTGTTTGACTTGCCTTGCATATGCTGCCTTCTATCTGTTACCAAGGATATTCTTTCTCCCTCTCAAACCATGATGATTTGCTTGTCCAGTGGGTGGAAGGTATTTGGAAGTTGTTGAGAATAGCTGGCCCATTCTCCAGAAGATTTAGGTGATGGTGTTGAGGGTTGACCTAGAGAGAAGAATGGTTTTATGTGTGTGCGTGTGCATGTGTGCGTGTGTGTGTGCGTGTGCGTGTGCGTGTGTGTGTGTGTGTGTGTGTGTGTGTGTGTGTGTGTGTGTGTGTGAGAGAGAGAGAGAGAGA
Source organism: Dromiciops gliroides (assembly GCF_019393635.1). Taxonomy (NCBI): domain Eukaryota; kingdom Metazoa; phylum Chordata; class Mammalia; order Microbiotheria; family Microbiotheriidae; genus Dromiciops; species Dromiciops gliroides. The sequence goes on along the minus strand of NC_057861.1, from coordinate 356,471,706 downwards.
GTATATGTGTATGCCCACTGTCACTTCCAGGTCATCTTACTACTGGTGGAAGGTGGTCAGCAATTGTTGTCTGATGAGGTAAAGAAGATGAGCCCCTTCTCCACTATGATTTCTCCCTTTCAGTGATGGCTTTGGAGACTGGATGGAAAACGCATCTAGTAATTTGGAAGTTGCTGCTATTTCCAAGTTTCTTGGTGTGATGAGTAAAATCTAATGTGTGTCACCTTATTCGTGTCCCAAGTGTAGGGTTTACTTATAAATTAGAACCTTTAGCACCAGTTGGTTGGGTATTAAACATTTCTTAGAAAAAAAGAGAACACCTGGTTCATAAAATTAAGAAAAGGCCTATCTAGCTTAGCTTTCCAGCCTCACCTGGTTCTTCCTCAATTTCTCCACCAGCAGCCTGTTTAAGAGATAAACTGAGCATTGAAACTTCCTCTGCATCCCAAGGAGAAGTGGTGCTTCCACACTGCTTCAAGCTAATTGGCTAGCATCACCCAAATCCATTGGTTCACTGGACTTCAAGGTGGTCCTGTGTTGAAGTCAAAGTCCACAGTCTCTGAGAACACACCCTCCTGAGGGCCAGGCAGGTGTGGCTTCAATTGAATTAACTCTAAGTGAGGTAATCAGCAAAGTCAGTCAATCTCAGTCAATCCAATCAGTCCAAATCAATCCCCTTGAGCTAGGGTCTTTGGATGTTGGCAAGGCCCATTATTTTCTTACATTGGGTTCTAGGAATTATTTTGTGGGAATGCTCTCTTTGACATTCTTGGGTCTTTTGCTCTTTTCAATAATGAGATCCCATACAATTTGAAAACAGGAAGTTGGAGGGAGTCTGATTTTTTGGTGTTAAAGGTTTCTACAATGCCTGCAGTTGGAGGCAGGAAGAAAACTGACAGAAAGCAGGACAGATTGGGAAGAAGTTAGAAGTACATTTTGACAGTAATTAAAATGAAATAAAAGAGTAGGGAAAGTCCCCTCCCAACATACACACACACACACACACACACACACACACACACACATGCACACCACATATACACACACTAATAAATCCATCTGAAGTAATAACTGATAAATTGACTGAACCTGTCACCTTAGTAGCCTATATTATATACCTTCACAAGAGTGACTTAGTCTGATTTCCTTCCTATCATATTATGCAGGTTTCTCAGTCATATCACTAGAAGGGTAGGTATTGCAAACAGAAGAAACCCTAGAATTGTGCTACAAAAAAATTAATTTCTCCTCAGAAAGAAGGTGGGACATGAAGTCAGTTGTAATTCTCCCCTTCCCCCAGTTTCTCTCATCCACAACCCTTCACAAACACACATCACACAAACACAAACACACACACATACACACAAACACACACACACACACAGAGGCATTAAGATTGTCCAGACAGAAGGAAATATTAACAAGTTTTGATGGCTAACACAAACAGTTTAGGAGCCTGATACAATATTAAATAATTAGAAAAAATGGGATAGATGGTTAAAAAACATTTGAAGATAAACCCAGAAACTAAATTACAAACAACAAATCAAAAGAATGTCATTTTGACAAAGAAGTCAAGGAGAAAAAATGAGGAAGCAAAGTAAAAAATAAAGCTAAAACACAATGAAAAAAAAATGTATGACATAATGTGAGAGTACCTGCTAATTCTTTTTTTTTCCCCCTGAGGCAATTGGGGTTAAGTGATTGGCCCAGGGTCACACAGCTAATAAGTGTTAAGTGTCTGAGGCTGGATTTGAACTCAGGTACTCCTGACTCCAGGAATGGTGCTCTATCCACTGTGCCACCTAACTGCCCCACCTGTTAATTCTAATGAAAAACACAGCAAGAAATGAAATTCCACAGAATCAAAAGGGGGAAAAATACAGTATTATTTAGGCATTCTATGATATAATTCCCTTTTTAGAAGGACTGTCGGGGAAAAAAATGGAAAATAGTTTTCAGGAAATTAGTATCAGACCAATAGTTAAATCATACACTTAATAAATTTCAAGTGAATTTCTCTGAATATTAAAGAATATAACATTTTAAACATAGAGAAAAATGGAAAGAAGCATCTTGAATAACTTGTTAAAAGGAAATTCTTAAGAAAACAGGGGACATTGTAAAAGAAAATAAATTAAAATATTTTGTATGAACAAAATTATATTTATAATATAAATAGAAGTTGTGATTTGGAAAAATCTTATCAAATAGTTATTAAAAGTTTACTGTACATTATATATATATAAATAAATACATATAATAATTGATAAAATAGTTTATTTCCTATTCCTTATTTAATTTTATATACTTGAATATATAGTTATTTAAATAAAAAAGTGAATAAACAAAAGTACCTGAAATCCAAATGTTGCTAATTACTTCTAAATTTTAAAGCAATCAAAATTATACCTAAGCAGACACAATACATATACATATATACACATGCACGTATAAACATACTTCACACATGTACAAACACACATAGTATATTTATATATGTGTGTATATGCATATATTTGCATGTACATATGTACGTGCATCTATCTATGTTATTCCATAGAAAAATAGGATGGGAAGGGGATAATAAATATTTTAGGGATGAAAAAAATTATAAAAGGGAGGGTAGAATAAGGGAGGTAGTGTTGAGAAGTAAAACAGACTTTTGAGAAAAGACTGGCTGAGAAGAAAGAGAGAGGGGAGGAAAGAGAGATAGAGAGAGAGGGAGAGAGGGAGAGAGAGAGAGAGAGAGAGAGAGAGAGAGAGAGAGAGAGAGAGAGAGAGCTTAAAAAAATAGGATGGAGGGAAATGCACAGTTAGTAATCATAATTGAATGTGAATGGGATGAGTTCATGCATAAAATGGAAGTGGATAGCAAAAGGGATTAGAAATCAGAATCCAACAATGTGTTGCTTTACAAGAGTTACACCTGAAAAAGAAAGACACAGTGTTAAATTAAAAGGCTGGAGCTGAAGTTTAAAAAAAAAGGCAGGAGTAGCAATTATGATATCAGACAAGGCAAAAGCAAAAATTGATCTAATTAAGATATTTGTATGGAAACTGCATTTTGCTAAAAAGTACCATAGACAATGAAGTAATATTGTTTAAATGTTAAGAGTATATTTCTCTGACAAAGGCCTCATTTCTCAAATATATATGGAGCTGATTCAAATTTATTTTTAAAAAATCATTCCTCAATTGACTAATGGTCAAAAGATATGACTAGGTAGTATACATAAGAAGAAATCAAAGCTATCTATAGTCTTATGAAATTAAAGCAACTTTGAGGTACCAATCAAACCTATCAGAAATGACAAATGCTAGAGGAAATGTGAGAAAATAGGAAGACTAATAAATTATAGGTTGAGTTGTAAACTAGAGCAACCGTTATGGAAAATAACTTAAATCTATGCCCAAATACCTATAAAACTGTCCATTCCCTTTGACCTAGCAATACCACTACTGGGCCTGTACCCTAAAGATATCAAAGAAAAAGGGAAAGAACCTATATGTACAAAATATTCATAGAAGAACTTTTTTGTGCTGGCAAAAATTGGAAATTGAGGGGATGCTCATCAATTAAGGAATGGCTTGTCAAGTTGTACTATATAATTGTGATGGCATACTATTCTGCTCTAAGAAATGAAAAAGGATGTGGTTTGAGAAAACAAAACAAGACAAAATAAAACAAAAACTAAAACCATGGAAACACCTATCTGAAATAATACAAGGTAAAGTGAGCAGAACCAAGAGATCATTGTTCGCAGTAAAAGCAATGTTGTAATTATAATCAATTTTGAAACACTCGGCTGTTCTTGTAAATTTTAGCTAGCTAGCTAGCTAGCTGTCTGTGGGGCCTTTTTAAAAATCCCCCAACTGCTTCTCCCAGACTGATAAGAAAAAAGCTTCTTTCAACTTAACAAGACAGGGTTTATTGATGAGAATAAACTTAGAGATAAGGATAAAGAAAAGTAAGACCTGACTGCATTTAACTTTCTCCCTGCTGCTGTGAAATCTCCTCCCCCTGCAGCCATGCGTCATTCAACCATTCACCTCTCCCTCTCTAGCTAGCCACTTGTGCTTTTTCTTCTCCTCAGTCTCTTGGTCGCACCCCCCTTTCTCTGTGGCATCTCCCTGCGTCTCCTTTCTCCATCATCCTTTTCACTGTCCACCCCTCTCCTTCACCTCAGTACTTGCTCTCCTTTCTCAGTCCTTTTTTTTTTCCTATCAGCCACCCCCCAGGCTATATAACCCTTCTCTCTCATATGAACCTCAGCTAACTGCACCCATGCACACCAAGCTAATTTGTTGGCAGTTCTAGGGCTATGGGGGTGTGGGTGGGGATTGAGGGAGCTGTGCCCCTCTCTGCGTGCCTGGGGCCTCCTTATAGGGCACACTGCACCACACCCGGGTCCAAGGTTTTCATCCCTGCTGTTTTGCATGGCTCCAAGGCCCCTACAAATGAAATGGTGGGGGAGCAGTGGCTCCAGCCCAGCTCACACAGAGAAAAACCATGAGGGCTTAAGGATTTCTAATCTTAGCCAAAGGTGGGGTGTCCCCAAATCACAGTATATTCCCACATTCTGATGAATACAATGATTCAACACAATTCCAAAGAAGTCATGATAAAAAATGCTATCCCCCTCCAGAGAGAGAGAGAGAGAGAGAATCGATTCACTTTGAGTGCAAATTGAAATAGAATTTTCTCAATTTATTATTTTTGCTATTTTGTGATATGACAAATATGGAAATATGTTTTTGCATGATTTCATATATATGATTGGTATTGTTTTGCTTAACTTCTCAGTGGGTAGGAGATGGATACTAAATAGGGAGGGAGACAATTTATAACTCCAAATTTAAAAAGAAAACATAATATAAATATTTTTAAAAACTAGAAAATAAAAATATATTTGGCAGGTGTAATTATATTTTTCATAACTACCTGTAGCTGAATTTGTGTATGTTGCTATGTCTTACTTTGCTTGAGACATGAGGGTAAAACAGGAGACAAAATAGAGAGAGGGATTTTCCCTAGCACAGTGCTGGGCAAACAAACCATTTTTAGAATATATTGGTCTCTATATGGGGATGGAAGCAGTAGTCATATCATAAAGATCCTTCTAATTTCAAAATCACTGTCAATAAGGTCCAGATTTTTAAAATTTGCCTCAAAGTTGTGAGACAGGTTTACATAGAGACACAAAACACAGATATGCACATATATATGCATGCATGTATGTATATGTGTGTATGTGTGTGGATTCACATTCACATACTGAAAAGTATTAAAAATTCAGAGGAACACAACTAGCTAATATGGGAATTTTTCCATGACTACTCATGTAGGACTAATTTTGAATAGTTGAATTCTTGTGGGTGGGAGATGGTAATGGAGGGGCGAAGAGAAATTGGAACACAAAGTTTTAAAAAAAATTGATGTTATAATTTTGTTTTTACATATATTTTGAAAAATAAAATTCTACTCAAATAAAAAAAATAATTAAAAATACATCAAAAAAAAAAAGAAAAAAGATTATCATGATGAAATTGGAATTGTGTTTCATCAGCCCAGTTTGAACTTTGGTTCATAACAAGATTTAATAAAATATAGAAACAACAAGATGTAATAAAAAAAAATTCAGAGGAAGCAAAAGGTTCAGAAGAAGGGGAATAGGAAGATATGAGTGAATATTTAAAGGAATAAAATCAAAGTTCCCTTATACATGAATTAATTTTTATTTTGTTGTAGGATTGGGGCAAGAAAGCAAGAAAGAGATGGTTTGAGATATATCTACCTAGTTTGGTTTTTGCAAGAAAAGAATATCATGGTTTATTTAATCTAATGGGGGAATGAGAGACTGTAGGACAATAGAGGTGGTGGGCACCTGATAATTCTCTCCTTCCTCAAACTACCTTACATGGACACACACACACAGAATCACACACCCTAAATACTATATATATATATAGTATATTTAGGGTGTGTGTGTGTGTGTGTGTGTGTGTATGTATATATGTATATATATGTATATATATATATATATATATGTGTGTGTGTGTGTGTGTGTGTGTGTGTGTGTCACATAAATATGTATACACATACATATACACAACACACATGTTGCTTTCTTATTAGAATATAAGCTTCTTAAAAACAGAAAATTTTTGTTCCTTTGTCTCTCTAACCTTGTAATTTATCCAGTAGCTTTCACATCATAAGTATTTAATAAATACTTTTTGATTTATTGATTTTGTCTTTTAACACTTCGATCATCATCATCCTGCACAGTGGTACAGTTTTTATTTCTTTAATGGGTCTGTGATGTCAATGGTAGAGTGAATTCTCATTAAGGATATTCAATCTACCAGTGCAGATCAATACCTGTTCTACAATTTAGTATCTTAGTATGTCATCTGAGGGCATGCAGAGGATATGTGACTTGCCCATATACAAATAGCAAACAATGTTAGAAGTAAGAGGAGGGCAAGTCTTTCCAACTAAAAGGTCAACTCTATTCACTGTATGACAAAGTACTTAGTAGGTACTTAATAAATATTTGCCAAATCAATTTGAATGTTCTCATTCACTTTTTAATGTTGGACATGTTATATGCCTCAATTTCTTCAGATTTATCTCACTTGGGTATTTCAGTGCTATTTCTATGATAAATATTGTGGTTCTTTCCAAAATCAAATCACAAAAGTCCTATGAGTTTAAAGGTTCTGGTGACTCTTCTCTTTTCTTCACTTCTTTTCTCCCCCACACTAAATTATCCTTAGTTTCTATTTTCTTTTCTTTTCCAAACCCTTTCATTCTTTTCTTTTTTCTTTTCTTTTTTTCTGTTTATTATGTTTTTGTTCTTTTCATTTCTTCATTTTCCTCTTACACTGATTTCAAAAAGGGCTATTAAATTCATTACATTTAAGAGACCAAGAGACAAGGGAATTTTTCTTCTATTATTAGTTTCAGAGTATTTTACACAGTACCACATGCATGTAGTAACTCAGTATCACTATATTTCATTGTAATTAAAATATAATCACACCCTGTTACACTAATTCAAGCTCAAGGGTTTACAGTACAGTTTTGTTTGGTTGTGCTTTTTAATGTCTATACTTCCAATGATCTTAGATAAAAACCAACTAAATTTTAATATCTACATATATGTTTTCACACTTATAGCTAAATTTATATATACATACATGTATTATGTATATAGAGAGATTCAGATTATATACTTATACCTATGTACATATGTACATGCATATATGCATGCATACACATATGCATATATACATATACATATACACACATAGACATACACACAAATATATGTGCATGGGAGGTGGGTATATTATACACCTAAATTCATCTCCCCCCAAATTCAACATAGTTCTTTAGTATAAACACACACTGGAGATAATTGGCCCTTAATACTGGGCAAGGGTGATTTTTATAAATGTCCTCTTAATATATTCTTTTCAACACTGAAAAGCATAGTTTTTCCATGGCTGACAAATTAATGAGCTCAATTCTACCATCTGTGTATCTCAATGTCAACGGGAGCATCATGTGCAGAGAGAGATATGCAGATGGAAAAGTCTGGCCAGCTATGATTATCAAGAGGGTCAAATAAATGTTAATTTTTACAAATCAAAACCCTTTTAGTTACAGAGGCTTACATCAGGATTGGTAAGTTACTGCCTCCTTTTCCCCCTACAATATAGAAAGAATATTTGTCAGCTAAGATGTAAGATTAAAAAGAGAAGAAAAAAGTTAAAAGCATAGAATGAAATCAGACCTCCTCCCCACCTATGCAGATGGTATTCTCTATTCTGTGGAGTTAATCTGACAAAACTTACTGGGCGGTTATTTAACGTCATAAAAATCAGTACATACCTGGTTTACTTGCATTTTCTTTCCCTCTTTAGAAAAATATTCATTATTGGGGTGGGGACAGGTACATGGATTATGTGGGATTCTCTGCAACTAAAGACCTTGTTAAATATGACCATTTTTAGAGGAAAACCCCTGCCAAATTCCTATACCATTATTTCTACATGGTAAGACTATAACCCAGGGTTCTCAAAACTCTATTTAGCAGGGGAAAAACATTTCAAAGTTCTGCCTTGGAATATTTTCAAGAAGAAAAAAAATCAGATGGATAGACTGCTGTGCTAGTACCATCCTATCTCAGTGCAAAACTATTTCATAGAAAGTTCAGTAATTGATTATGGTTTTAGCTCTGCAACCTATAATAAAATATAATAATAGTACTGTATCCATGATTTCATTGTACTGGTGTATTCTCAGATAACCAATACTGCTTAAAAACTTCGTTGCATTTTATTATCTCAGAGATTTGTCTAGATCACTGAACGATTAAATAACATCACATCTCATAAAAAGAAAGCAAATATGTAAAATTCTCCTCATTCTTCTGAAGGCCCCTTTTGGTTACTCAAGAATGATAGAAATGTAGGAGAGACAGTAACAGGTGTACTAAAAATTACTGATTTAGGCTATTAACAAATATTAATTATACCCTTGATACTATAGTTTGGATATCTTTGTCCAAAATCTAATAAGTTTATATACTTCTGGAATAATTATATCATATAAATATTATTACACTTAATGAAACTGTAAGAATTGAAGACATTATTGGTAAATTAAAGGTTGTCTTAGAAGAGGTAAAAAATAGTCTTGATTGCATCAGCATTATGTGTGCCCAAATACAAGAAATATTGTTTTATGGAGCATAGTCTTCTTACTTTTTATAGCTCATGATGTATACAAGCAAAAAGTCTTTCTTGTAAGAAAGATAAAATTGATTTCTAGGGTAGAGACAAGATAGTTAAATAGAGAAAGCATTAGTTCAAAGAGGGAAGAGAGAAGAAAGAGAAAGAAAGAAAGAAAGAAAGAGAGAGAGAGAAAGAAAGAGAGAGAAGGAGGGAGGGAAGAGAGGGAAGAAAGGATGAAGGAAGAGAGGAAAGAAGGATTAAAGGGAAAGAAAGTTAGATACATCCTATATATACATATGTGTATATATGTATATATATTTACATATATATATATACATACACATTCACATACATATACATTAAATTTGGTATAAAAATCTATCTTACACAATGGGTAAGAAAGAGGGCAAGGGGATAAAGGGAGGGTGGATAAGGTAGGCAGTGATGAAAACCAATGATCATAACTGTGAATATAAATGAGATTAATTTATTAGAACAGTATATCAGGAAGAGATAAATTTCACTTGAAATATCTGCAGACAATATAGAATTCTTGGAAACATACCTACTGAGACAAACGCAAGGAATACATGGATACTATTACAAAATAGTTTTCACGCAAATGAAGATACATCTAAACAATTGGAGAAATATTAATTGTTCATGAGTAGACTGAATGAATAAAGTAAAAACGACAATTTAACTTAAATTAATACAATTATCCAGGACCCTACTAATCACACCAAAAACAAATTATTTTTATAGAGTTAGAAAATATAATAAAATGAATCATGTTTTTAAATGTGAAGGATGGTAGCCTAGCAATACCAGATTTAAAGTTATGTTACTAAGTGGTAATCATCCGAAAAATTGGGCAATAGCTATGAAATAGAGTGCTGGATCATTGGAATAGATTAGGTGCACAATACATAAGGGAAAAAAATGACGTTAGGTATTTAGTGTTTCATAAACCCAAATAGCCAAGCCTTTGATGCAAGGTCTCAAAAATAAAATTTCTGGGGAATCTATAAAGCAATATGGCAGCAAATAGTCAGAAACAAACATCTCAAAACATATATCAAGATAAGTTCAAAATGTTTAAATGATTTATACATAAGTGGCGATATAATAAACAAAATTTATAGCATGAAAAGTATTATCCATCAGATGTATGGGTAACAGAAATATCTGTGAACAAACAAGAGATAGAGGTGATGACTAGAGGTGAAATGCATAATTTTTTACATAATATTTTAAAGGTTTCTTTTTCCCTTTTTGCAAGAAACAAAAACAATTAAGGAAAACAGGGAACAGCAAACATTACAACAAGTTTCTCTGATAAAAGTCTTATTCCTCAAGTATTTAGGGAACTGAGTCATATTTATTAAAAAAAAATAAGAGACACTTCCCCATTGAAATAAAAAAAAGTAAAAGAATCCAAATGCACAAATATATTCATCTCTTTTTCAGGTCATGAACAACTGTAAACACAGTTGATACTCATCAATTGGGGAATGGATTTAAAAGTTACATATGTTTGTGATGTAATATGTTTCTGTTATAAGAAATCATGAAAGATATGATTTTTAAAAACCTAGACTTATATGAGTTGATGCAAAGTAAACTAAGCAAAATCATGAGATTATTTGACATAGTATAGCAATATTTTTATCCAATACAAAAGGCTTAGCTACCCTGATCAATATAAAGATCTATGATAATTTCAAAATGAAAAGTGCTATCTACCTGTAGAGAGAAAACTGGTAAATTCTCAGTCTACATCAAAACACTTTTTCACCTCCATCATTTTGTTTTGTTTTGTTTTCCTTGCAACATTGCTGATGTGGAAATATGTTTTATATTATGGCATATGTATAGCAGTTTTCATCTTTCTTGCCTCAATGAGTGGGGAAGGGTGGAGTGAGGAAGGAAGACAATTTGGAACTGAAAATAAAAAAAAATTAAGAAGAACTTTTCATCAATTGTTTCCAAGTCTATTTGAAGAAACAATGAATGGTGTGTGAAAAATGGTAAAGGGATAACCGTAAAGACAATGACTTTTATAATCATCATTTCTTAGAAAAGATTGAATAATAAAAATAGTCATCACAATGGGGGGGAGAATTGTGCATAAATCACTTTTTGAACTTTTGAACTCTTTATCTATCCTTCAAGTATAAACAGGGATGGATCTAAATTTATATTTGAAGAAAAAGAAATAGTATGTAAATGCAATGAAGTCAGAAAAATGGCTGGATATAACCAAATAAGTACAGTAGATTTAAGTGCTAGATACATTACATTTTAAAATCCCTAAGGGATAAACTTTTAAGATGTCAAAGAGATGATGACTACAAAAGAATGAAAAAAAATAAAGCATGATGGCATAACCAACAACAAAATATTTGAGTTGACATCAGTAACCATGAAACCATATGATTTTATTCTCATCTTTATAAAGTCATTGTGAAAATGTTCTTTTTTACACATCCTAGATTATATGTGTATATATTTATATGTATTTATGTATATGTGTATGTATGCATATATGAATATACAGTACACACATACACATAGAGACACAAATATACACATATATGGATAATTGACTGTAAAAAATTTTACAGTCTATATATGTATGTGTATATGTATATATACACACATATATGATATCTACATATTCGTCTATATTATAAAACTATAGTTATATCTGGAACAAAGAGTATCCTATGCCTGAATTAAAAATCATACAAAATGTCTTGATAAAGGCCAATGCAAACATAGAGACTATTCAACAAACTTTAATTGTCTATTTGGTATTTAGAACATTATTTTACCATCATTATAACATTATCATAAAGGACATCTTACTGATAGTTAAAATGAAAGAAGGATTTCTTGTGGATACTGAGACACTATGGATGTTCCTCTTTTTGGATTCCCTATGGCTTGGAGCATAGAGACTTAATAGACATTTATTGGTCTATTGATTGTTTCTTGGTTGTTTCCAATTATTCAATACAAGATGTCCTCTGAGGATTCAGAAGAGATTATTCTAAGTATTCACACAGAGGGAAAAAGAAAAACAAATAATAAAATAGTTAGCTAATGATTGCGAATTATGGAATTTATGACATATGCTTATTTTGGATAGAGATACATTGTTAAAATAAAGTTAGTGGGAGTAAAGTTGTATGGATTTGGAAAAAAAATTATTCAAGACTTTTAATGATTGCAAAGTATTCCTTACCAGAAATTTTCAACTATTCAGCATCAAGGTTTTTCTTGCGATGCTATATAACTATGAATCTTGAAACACCAAAAGGTCATAAGAATCAAAATTTCAATCAACCTTCAAAAGCAGTAAAAAGGTGGATCTATATAGACTATTAACATATAATGTCTGGTGGTTTGTATACTAGAAGTCATGTAAGGCATTTGTGATCAAGTTAAAAAACATTTGCTGAGTATCAAAAAAAAGAGAGCTATGAAATGAATAGACCAAGTACTTCATGTCTACAAAATAAATTCTAATGTGTTACTGTGAAATAGGGATTGGTTCAATTGAACTGGTATTATTGAGAATTATTAAATGCTTGTCAACTGCTTTACTACTAGACAAAATTATTTCATTGTTGTATTTTTTCTCTGACATGGAAGAAGATAGGCTACATAAATTGGAGTTTATTCTTAGATAAATTTGTTTTCCCTTATCTTTGTAGTAAAAAATATTTAAGATGCATCACTCTTTGCTGATCTATAAAAGAAAACCTATAGGCTCTTTTGATTTTAGGTGAAAGTATAGCAGATTAGAAGTGAGAAGAGCTTAGTAGACATTAATGATGCCCTTGGAACTAAAGTATATATCACTTTCATGCTTTCACCTGTATAGCCTGAGAGGAGAATTGTTGGTCTAAGTCTCATTGCATAGATTTGACAACTGCAAAGAGGAGAGGAAGGAATAATGAGGGCTCAGGATTATCTCTACAAGGTCAAATTTCAATAGTTCTGGAATCTACCTTTCTAGTTAGAGAAGTAACCTCTGGACTACACAAACCTGAACATTTAGTCATGTGTAAATGAATGGGATTTTCTCTGCAACATTATCCTTGCTAGAACCCTCCCATGTGAATCCAAGTATGGGAATTGAGGAAGATGGTCTTTGATTGAAGGAAAGCTTATTTCCTGATAACAATACCTCTTAGCAAGCAATACCATGAAATATAGAATGATGGAACTGAGCTTTAGACTCTATCATTATAATGTGCTATTTAAGTGGTTGAGCTTTAAAGAGAAGAAGCATGTTTCACAACCCCAAGTGTTTTTCCCTTTAGCTCTAGTTTGAGTCCCCCAAAGGACTCTATTGTTAGAAAGTGGAATTCACTGAAATGTCAGGTTGCCTATGTCATAGTTGTTAGTAAATTTTCTTGACTAAGGGAGCAAAAAAAAAAAAAGGATGTTGATTCTGGAAGACCATAGTACATTGTGAAAGGTAACACCTATTCAGGACTGTTTCTGTATTCTTGTAAATGCTTAATATGTTGTCTGCATTTCTTCATGTATACCTGAATGGCATTCGAACTTCTGAATTTTCTGGGGGATTCATATTAAACAGGTTCCTTGAATGATAGATAGCTAGCTAGCTAGATAGCTAGATAGCTAGCTAGCTAGCTAGCTAGCTAGCTAGCTAGCTAGCTAGATAGATAGATAGATAGATAGATAGATAGATGGATAGATGATAGATAGTTATGTGGTGTATACACACATATACCTATATACAAATATATCTCTAGCTAGCTAGCTATCTGACTATCTAATATCAGCATGCCCTTATTGACATTTCTAATAATTGCTTGCCATACCCAAACTTTGAAGAAACAATTAGATATAGAAGACATACACAGCTTGTGAAGTCATTACTTGGGCAAGTTCTATCAATCTGTGCCCTTTAGATTAATTTTTATGTCAGTGTATAAAATGGAATTGAAGAGAAAATAATAAATTATTTTTTGCATAAGAGTTATTTAGATCCTACTTTGTTAAATTTACTTTGTCACTTCTAGGGGGCAGGGATAGAAAAAGATAAAAAATGGATTCATGTTTTTGAGTAGTTCAGTCTATCAGAGGGAGATTAAATACTTACATATCCATGTAACACAAATTAGAATATAAGTAAAAAGGAGAAGTATGTATAATGTGTTCTGAAGATTATATAAGAGAAAGAATAACTTCTAGCTATGAGGATCAAAGGGAGGTTGTGGCATTCAACTGAGATTTTAAAGATAAAGCATAATTTTACCAGCAGATATCTGAAAATAAAAGCATTGTGGGTGGGCATGGGAAACAATAAAAGCTAAAGTAGGATAGAAGGAAGAAATGTGAAATGTTTCAGAGTATATTAAAATTCCAGCTTGTCTGAAACATAGATTATGTATAAAGAGATAGAATAAGGAGGAACCATAGTTTCACAATTGGAAATGACCATAGGTCTTTCAAGCTCATAGCTAAAGAAAGAATCTACAGCATCATTGACCTTCAGCTTGAAAATTTCTAGAGAAGGAAGATGAACTATCTTGTAGGTAAATTTGTTAAGTATTTCATAGCCATAATTTTTGAGAATTTTTTTCCCTACTACATTAAGTTGAAATTTTGGTCTTTGTAATTTCCACCTTTTGCTTCCAGCTCTGGAATTTGAGGTTAACTAGGAAAATATTAATCCCTCTTAAAATTGCAGACCTTGCTTCAGAAATTTGAAGATGGAAGCATTTTAAAACCTTTTCAATCTAAATATTCACATACAACACTCCGCAAAATTGTTGGTTCCTTTTTTATGAAATGATTTTGACTTGCTTCAACATCCTGTTGGCTCTTTTGTGTAAGTCAAAGTACTTCCTAAACTGTGGCTCCCATAACTGAACTGATTACCCAAATATGGTGTAACCAGGTCAAAGTGGGTAACCATATCTTTTTTATTGTGTACATCATATATCTATTAAAGTAATTTATAATTCCATTATGCTTCTGAATTCTATATAACATAGTTGAGTTATACTGCACTTGCAGTTCACTAAAACCCCAAGTTATTTTTCATGATGTTTGGATCATAAATCAGAGTATAGCCACATCTCTCCTCTTAGGTTTTCCATGCCTGACTTTGTTTTTATTGAGTGTAAGTTTTTCCATCTAACCCTACTAAATTCAATCCTATTAGAATAGGTCCATCATTTCAGGCTGCTACAATCTCTATATACAGCATGTTAGCCACAACACCAAGTTTTGTATACTTTAAAAAACATTTATTCCATTTATAACTTAAATCAAGATTTTTACTATGTTGAAGAAATCAGTCAATTATAAAACTCAGATGCAGTTCAATGGAGACCTCCACAAGTTTGACATAAATCTATTAATTTTATTTTTTGGGTCTACTTATTCTGTTTTCTCTACCTATCTAATGAATATATATTTGTGTGTGTGTGTGTGTGTGTATGTATATGGATATTGTGACAAACTTTGAGAAATGCCTCACAGATAATGTAATCCAATCTAATCTAATCTGACCTAATTTAAACAAATCTGATAAGCATTTCTTCAAGTACTCACTTGATGCAATATATTGTTCTTGGCAATGGGGAAATCATAAGATGGAGGAAAAAGACTCTGAAAACATTGACATTCTATTGGTGGGGAATCTAATTCATTCCCCACCTAGATTCAATCTGTTGTCATGTCCTGATGTTGAGTATATTTTCACACCTCCATGTCAGCTTTTCACACTCCGTTGTCAACCTCTATGGACACATAAGTCTTGGCACTCAAACATCATTTATACCCTATGCTCCCTGAGATAGGGATACCCTATGCTCCCTCCTCCTCTCTAAATGGAGGGTGGTGAGCTCCTCCCAAAACCTCCATTTAAGGAATGTGCCTGAGCCAGCTTTCTCTTCTCCCAAAGGCTCCACTCATTTGAACTTCTCCATCATGTCTCTAAGCTGAGTAGTTTCCCCATCTTTTCTCAATCCTTTTCTCAATTGTCTTCTCCATTAAACTGTAAGTTCTGAACCAGAATTCATGTTTCTTTCTTTGTTTTTCTTATTTGTGCCCTTACCACTTAGGTGCAGTGCCTGGCTCACAATAAGTGTTTAATCAATGTTTATTATGTGTGGGTGACACATGCTGATCTACCAATATAGTAATCTTGTTCATGAAAAAATATAAATGAATAAATAAGAAATGAGATTAGTTTGGTGTTACTCGTATTTAATGCACCCATACTGGCTTATGGTGATTATTGTATCCTAGTCTAATTTCTCGAATGCCATTCAATAATGCAATTTAGAATATTTATTAGGAATCAGAATAAAGCTTACTACCTATACTATAAAGAATAGATCTACTTTTTGTTGTTGTTGTTGTTATTTGCCTATCTCTAGTATTGTGGAACTTATTTTTTTCTATGATTTTTTTTCAAATATTAATTCACAAAAGTTCAGCAATAATATTTTCAATTTAATTGTTGTTTTTCAATCATGTCTGATTTTTTGTGACTCCACTTAATATTTTCTTGGTAAAGATACTGGAATAGTTTGACATTTTGTTCTCCACCTCATCTTACAGGTGAGGAAACTGAGTGTCTGGGTCCACATAACTAGGAAATATCTGATTCCAGGTTTTACCTTAGATCTTCCTGAATTTGGCTGGACACTTTTATCTACTGTGTAACCTAGTTTCCCAGGCAATAATTAGCCTGGTGGAAATAAGAAAGGTGAAGGGGACACAAAGAAAAGAGAAAGTGTAGAGCTACAATCATCAGGATGTGCAGAATAAACAAGATGAAGTCATCACGTATCTCCATGAAGGTATAAGTGACCAAGGCACTACAAAATTTTCTCCAACTTTCTCTCAGGCATCCTATCAAAGTAACAGATTTCAACATGCACAGGAAAAGGGATAAGAATGAAAAAAGTTCATTCTACATGTTTTTGGTTTTGACAATGTGGAAGGAAAGGGTCAATGGTGGAAAATAGAAGAAATTTGGCAGTGTAACGAAAGAATGAGTATCATTGTTCAATCTGCTTTCTGTGGCTTTAGTGGGGCATTATGGGCAATAAAGCTTATGAAGGTGCATACATAAAGACTGAAATCTCTTCATTACTCTATAAACACCGCTCTATGAGATCTGAAAGAGGGAAACTTTGGCTAGAATATGGGCTCAAGGGTTATATATTCAACTGGAAAAATAGTTGTGCCATTAACTGAAATAATTAATTTAGGGAAAAAGTATAATTTGAATGAAAGTGAAGAGTTTTGTTATAAAAATTCTGAGCTTGAGGGGCTAATGCTATTAAATGATTTTTCTCTGTCTGCAGAAATTCCCTCAAAAATCAATATTTATTTTTTTGCAAACTGTTATTTTTTAATTTTTCTTTAATGTTTATTAGTTTCATCTTTGTTTCTACACTTGAACCAACCTCTTCCATAATTCTTGAATCCATCAAAAAGGTTTTTAATTAGAATTTCATCTAAATTCAAGTCAATTATAAACTGTCATTTGTGGATTGTATGATCCACATATATGCGTATGTGTATATATACATATACATGCATGTGTATCCAGAAACATAAATACACATAAACATCTATGTGTACATAGATGTATATGTGTATCTATATGTATATATAATGAAAAAATATCAAGAATAGAGGTAAAAAAGTTTAAAAGTTTCTGGACAAAATAAGTACTGAGGAATATCACAAAAATAAATCAAATATATGTTAATATAGAGAAAATAATTCTTTATCAATATGGGAACAATTCTCAAATCATTTGTCTCATTGTAACACTATTGATTTCTTAGAATAAAGGTCAAAATCAATAAAAACAGATAAAATAATTTTTAAAAAAGATTATCATCATAAGAACACATTGTGGGTGATAATAGCAGCTTCAATGTGAACTTTTCATATACTACTGAAGTCAAAAATGACAAATTGACAGCATGAAAAAGAAAAGGCCATAGTTGGCAAGGATTACTATTTCCTACAGAAGTTTAACCAAAGGAAAACAATCAACATCTGAAGACAAAAGGGAATCTGAAAACTATCCAGCTCACTTGCGACAGTCAAAATTCAGGAACATTTGCAAAATATTGTGGAGATGATGGTGAAAGGTTTTGATTGGCACCTTACAAAATAACAAGAAGTAAAATCGCAGATAATTTGCAAGAAAATCCATGATACTACCACTTGGAATAAGCACTGGTTTCAAAATATATTCCAAATATTGTTACAAGCCTAGATCCAGCGAAGCAATCATAGAAAAAATAGAGGGTCTTTTCTAGTTCCAAATCTATTACTTACAACACATCTCCCATTGGTATGTGTGGTGTATAAAAAATAGGTTCTCATGATGAATTCACAACTAGCAAATCACTGAGCAACTTGTGAGCAGTTTATTATGTTTCAAAGTAAAGATAGATAGTTTCTAATCTGACCATATCATCTTGAATGCTGGAATTGGAGGTGGGGGTGTGAATGTTAGGAAGATACATAGAATTCATACTCTCCTTGTTCTTTGACCTTGTATTACATTTGGAAGGGTAAATGGAATCAAAACATAAGATTAGGTGGCATTACTCATTTCCATTGAAATGGAGTCTTATTCTAAAAGGGCATTTCCCATGTAAGTAGGGGAAAATAAGATGAACCTCTTTCTCTGTGATAGCTAAACTAGATGACTCCAAGAATATATTCAGATAAAACTGGGAGGGAACATGCATGAAAATGGAAAAATATGCCAGAATTTTTATGATTGGCTTCATTTTATCATTGTTAAAATTAAAAACACCAATTTGGATTCCTTGGAGTATATAAGAAGTAGAAATCACACTTATAAAGATGAAATCTGGAAGAAAATCAAGAGTCCAAATAGACCCAGAAAAGATTTTCCTTAAAAGTCATGAAAGTTTTAAAATTCTGAACAATCAATTTTTAAGTTGCTTGAAAATGAATATAAGCTATTAGGGAAAAAAACCCACAAATATCATTTAAAAGTTGATTTTTAAAAATAACTAGCCACCACTGTACTTCTTAATCTCTATAGAAAAAAAACTTTTTGACAACTACACACAAACACACACACATATACACACACACACACATGCGAACACACAGATTTCAGCACAATTAACCACCCCATTTACAATATTTGACAAATAGATATGATATTCCACTGGCATAATCCCTAACCTCCTTTAAAAGGAAGGGGGTTTTTATGCATGTATGTATGCATGCATTATGTATTTTATATGTACATTAATGTAGGTGTATAATACACATGTGCATGTGCACATGCATATGTATGTGTGCATATGTGAGCTTATGCACACACATATATGCATACACACAGATACACAACTACATGCATTTGTTTGTGTGTATATCTGTGTATGTAAAATCATGTGTACATGCACATGTGTGTGCACATACATGTGTGTATATAATTATGTGTGCATGCATAAACACATGCATATATTTCCCTCCACTCTCTTCTGGAGCAAAGCTCCAACATTGTCATTATGCCATGTTCAATTTTGTTTTATTGATCTTTTCATAGTCATTAATGTATTGAGTGTGTGTGTGTGTTTCTGATTGTTCTTCCTTTCCTGTATCAGTTCATGTTGGTCTCATAGAATCCAACAGTTTCTGAAGACTCAAACATTAAGTGACCCAAAATTAAGATGCATGGTAGATTAAAGTAATTAATTATATTTTACCAGTGATGATTAAATCAACATAAATGTGGTAAAAGTTGCTATCTAGTAAATGTATAATGGAAAAAGGAGATGGATTTGTCACATAGTGGGATCATGATTTAACTTAATTTCAATGGACAATTTATAGGTTCACATAGACAAAAATAATAAAAAGTACACAAGTAAGGATGATCTGTAATCTGTACCATTTAAGGGAGGGAAAACTTGGTTGAGATCGTGTATCATTAAAGGATCTAAGAAAATGGTACTTCTGAATTATCAGAATAGGAGTGGTGAGATTTTGCCCCTTCTTATATAAATGATGAAAATATGGTCATACTTAGGGAAAAGATGATGTCCTTTTATTTTAAGCAAATGATAGAGGCACTTACAGTGCCTGCAGAAGTTACTCAACAATTGATAGCTATTTTTATTCAAATGTTTCTTTGAACAAAATTAAATGTATAAAAATGTTTTTTGTTTGTTTTACAGTGGGAAGGCACATCATAAAGGAAAGTGTTAGGAAATTTTATCACAATTCCAATTCAAATTATCATTTTTCCCTTTATTTGATTAAGTAATGTGCTTTTTTTTACTAGTTTTTAGTTTTTACTAGTTATTATGATTATGATTATCTTTTCCTCTTTATTGTGTTTTCTCCTATAACACAAGAAATAGCAATCAATTCATATTGTTTATTCGTGGCTCTAATAAAATGGTAGTAACTAGGACCTAATCATGGCCAATCTTGATTTTATATATTTATCAATTCACACTTCTTTAAATAGAAAGTTAAGCAAATAACTTCTTGCTTTATTCAATTTTAGCGCTTCATTTTAGCATACTCTTTTTCAATATTAACCAATGCTATTAGTAAATATAATGTATATATTTCACCTTTCAATCAAAACATCAATAGTTCTCACAGACCATGTCACTTGTCTAGAAGTTTGTTTTTCAAACCTAAAGATACTGAAAATTCCTGCTTTTAGCAGACCTTGTCAATAGGATTAAAATGGTTTCCTATACTTGTACTGAAAATAAATAGTCATGGTTTTATTAATTATATTATATTTACACTGAAAACAAACATTTTATTGGATGTCACTAATGAAGGGATTGTAAATAGGGTGTTTATATTTTCACCTATTATGCTCTAACAGCTAATCATGTTAATTAAAATTTAAGCATTATACACAAGTAATTTTGGATGGAAATTCTTAGCACAATGAATAAAAATTTTCATGGAGATAGTTAAATGCATTTCACTATTACCATAACTACCTAATTTTGAAAATCAATTTTAGTTTACTTAACTATATAGGCAAGGAAATTTCATCATTTCAGAAGCCAGGCGTATTCCCGGAAAAAATCTCTGACCTCCATAGAATGTATGAGTCTTACATTTTTGTTCCTAGATCTTTTATTTGATTGGTCAAAAAAGAAACTTATTTAATTTGGAATAGGATTTTATCCTTTAACCACTAGATTGCGGGTTTCATTAAAAATGTATAAGAAGAGTTACATGATTTTGTTCTATTCTCAAGGAAACAGTGGTGAAGAATGCTGTTCCTCTCTGAGAAAATGTTATGTTCCATGATTTTAGGATTTATTTCACTTTTGCCTTTAAAGCCCCAATTTTTAGCACATTGAGTGACAATATCATCATCATCAGTGTACTTATAATAATAATAGTAATAATAATCACCAGTAATTATATAATTAGTATATGTTAGGCACTGTGCTAAGCATTTTATAAATATTTCATTTGATCACCACAATGACCCTGGGAGATAGATGTTATTACTATCCCCATTTGTATGGGATATTTAGGGAGGACTAATACCTCTGCTGTGAGGATTTTCTGAGCCCTCTTCAAGGCTGCCCATCTCCCTTTGGTATCTACCTTTCACCCAATTCTCACCTGTGGCTCCAAGGAGCTGTAGCATGTGCAGTGGTCACACCCTAGTAAAATTGTCTTGGCAGACAGGATAAACCAGGTTGAGAGTAATGGACAGGCCTCAAACTCATTAGTGAATTAGGGGGATTTCTACTCCAAGCATGTGAAGACTCACCTCTCTAAAATCAACAGATGAGAACAATTTCTTCCAGTGGTGATAAAGGCAGTTAAAGCGGGTATTGTGGAGCAGTCAGAACTTAGTCAGACATTGAAGACATCAAGGTCAGTGGCTGCATCCTGGGCCATTGCCAGTTATGTTTAGTTTGGTCTTGCCATTGGACTTTGATGATGCTGGGAGAGAGTGAGAGTGATGACTTTGTGCAACTCTGCCTCATTCAAATAAAATCCATGAGCAAATCAACTCTCCATGATGTCATTGGTCTCCTTAGAAAATGAAAAACACCATTCCCATTTTACAGGTGAAATAACTGAGGTAAACAAAGGTTAAGTGCATTTCTCAGGATCACACTAGTATATATCTGAGAGCAGGGTTTTGTTTGTTTGTTTGTTTTTTGTTTTGTTTTTTTTTGGGTTTTTTTGTGGGGCAATGAGGGTTAAGTGACTTGCCCAGGGTAATGCAGCTAGTAAGTGTCAAGTGTCTGAGGCCGGATTTGAACTGAGGTCCTCCTGAGTTCAGGGCTGATGCTTTATCCACTGTACCACCTAGCTGCCCCTGAGAGCAGTTTTGAACTCAGGTTCTTTTTTTTTTGCTTTTTTCCTGACTCCAGGCCATGGCTCTGATTCAGAAATATGTTACTTGATTGACTGATGTTGGGTAATTATAAATAATAGAGTTTATATGATGCCTTAAGATTTGTGTTTTATAAATGTTATTTCATTTAATCCCCATATTAACCCTATGAGGTAGATGCTTCTGTTTAAAAGAAACTATTTAGTGTCTGAGCTGGATTTGAACTGAAGTTTCCCTTCCTCTAGGTTCAATAGCTCTGTCCACTGTGCCATCTGTCTATAGGAAACATCCCTTTGGAAGAGGAAGACAGAGCACTCACTACATATTAGGGCTCATCTAGTATAAAAGGGCCCTTTATATTTGCAAAGATGTCTTGGAAAACTTTTCCCACAGTAATATTTGTTATTACATATTCTAGTTTTTAGATTCTAGTAGAGAATAATTGGTACTTTTTTCTCTTTGTTTTATACTGTAATTGTATAGTTATATTTTTTTAGTGTGTTTCTCTTTAAAGTAATGTAAGAAGTATGGATTTTTTATCACTAAATCTCTTCTGTCTAATTGAGAAATATTCTTGTTTTTTGTTTTTGATGTCTTGCATTTAAGCAAATCTAGTCTGCTCATTTTACCATAAATTCTTATACATTGCCAATTCATAGGATAAATATTGTTCCCTTGCATTTTAGAATCTGCAAATAATCAATCCTTATCTTTAATCTATGTCTTGGCTGTTTTCAAAGGGTTTGGGACTTATTTGATCTAACATAGCCTACCTATGGGCAGCTATATTGTTCAGTGGGTAGAGCACTGGGCTATAGAGTCAAAAATTCAAACTTCTGTTTGAAGATGTCTTCTCCCTGGTCCCTGACTTCCTCATTTATTGTTTTTCTTTTTTAAACCCCTGCTCGCCTCAAATAGTCACAAATTTGAGCAGTTGAGAACTTTGTTTCACTGCTGCAGCTTTCAAGCTTCTTAGCAGTCAATAAATGCTGCTATAATCTTTGTAAACTGTGATTGGACTCTGGCCCATTCAAGATTCCTCTTTTGGACCTGGGGTTATTTCCATTTTAGCAGCTAAAAAAGGTCTTTGTTTTATCAACACAATCACATAAACTAGAAAATCAGAACTTTCTCTCTCCCTCCCACCCGCCCTCTCTCAGTGGAGATAGAAATAAAAAGACAGAGACAGAGACAGATAGATATATAGATATGTACATATGTACACATACAGAGAGGATATATCTATATCTATAACTATATCTATATCTATAAAGAGTATTCTGCTTTTCTAGTTTATATGTGTGTATTGAAATGACATTTATGATAGAATATATATTAATGTGTTATGTATGTATATATAGAGAGAGAAAGAGAGAGTGTGTTATGCTTTTCTATTTTATTTTTACCCCTTCACTAGCTCTGCATTTGTACTTATGGTTTGGGTCCCCAGAACCTTAACAACATAGCTCACAAGCTGTTGCACAAGTATATTAAAGTGAGGAGGCTATCAGGTATGGGGTGCCACAATCTCTATTGATGTGTCCATAGAAAGCTCAAAATTAACATCAGAAGATGTTAAGCTGATATTAAACTGATTATAGAAAGGATTCTGTGCCCTAATTATTTTATGAAGTGTAAACACCTCTATAAGTCATGAAAGGAATAGAGTTAATGGCAGAGGAAAAGAAGAGCTATGCTTCTGGGAGTTCAAAATAGTTTTGCTGTTCAGTCTTACCTGACTCTTTTTGAGCCCACTTGAAGTTTTCTTGGCAAAATTACTGGAAGAATTCTTTGCCATTTCCTTCTCTAGCTCATTTTACAAATGAGGAAACTGAGAAAAACAAGGGTAAGTGACTTGCATAGGGTCACACAGCTAGTAACTGTCTTAAGTCAGATTTGAACTCAGGAAGATGAATATTCCTGACTCCAGACTAAGCACTCTATCTTCTGAGCCACCTGGATGCCCCTAAACCCTGGACAAATTTCAGTAGCTCAACATTGCAAACTGTGACTTGCATATGGAAAAGACTACCTGTGAAAGGATTGGGGGAGATTCCTCTCTTCCTGGATGGGCCAAATATGGTGAACTACTGGAACATGAATAGATACACATTCCCTACAGTCGCATATACAGAAAGTGTGTCATGCTAGGAAATATACATCTTCAGGAGCATGACTACTGGCAGTGATGAAGAGAGTAGGACTGTGGAGAGAAACCATTGGAATAACTTGCCCTGTGGGATTCTGTATCCAAAAGGAACTTCAAGAACTTGCTATAAAGAGATAAAGGGCTCCCAAGTCCTGCTATGCCAGGATTTATGAGTTGCTTTTTATCACATGTGTATTATTAACATTTTTCTCTGAGTTTTCATTCATTCCATGGACACCTCATCATTTTTTTTACGTGTGTGTGTGTATGTTTGTGGTTTTTTTTTTTTGGGGGGGGGTTAAGTGACTTGCCTAGGGTCACACAGCTAGAAAGTGTCAAGTGTTTTAGGCCAGATTTATAACTCAGGTCCTCCTGAATCCAGGGCCAGGGCTTTATCCACAACACTTCATAATTTTAAGCAAGTATGTCCTGGATTTGTGGGTGGCAAAAATGGAAACCCATCCTTTAAATTTTCTTATAAATCTTGTTTGATACCAAAAATAATTTCTTGGGCCAGATAGAGCACCGGTCCTGGATTCAGGAGGACCTGAGTTCAAATCTGGCTTCAGACACTTGACACTTACTAGCTGTGTGATCCTGGGCAAGTCACTTAACCCCAATTGCGTCACAAAAAAAATTCTTGCTGTTTATTTTTAAAATGATTTCTCCATTGTTCTATTACAATGTAAAGGAGTTGGGAAAGGCTTATAGTTCCAGTTGTCACTAAGTCCATGGGTCACCTTGTGGAAGTCACTTACCCATTTCAATTAACTTTCCTGAGTTGCAATTCAATTCAGTTTAATTCAATAAACATTTGTTAAGTGCCCTTTTATGAACAAGTCATCATGCTAGGTACAAAATTAGGCAGTACTAGATGATTTCCAAGGTTACTTTTATCCTCTAGTTCTGTTTCCATGATCACCTTGAATTCAAAGGAAGGTTACAAAAATAAAGTTTTCATGGTGGGAATAATCTTCTGAGAGAAATTCTCTCACAGCAGGAGAGTAGGGCAATTTTGATTAACTAAAATGGCTTTACCTCAGAAATGTTAGCCATGGAACATTATGCTAATAGGGAAAGTAATTTTAAATTAACCAGTTCACTTTTCTGGGACGATTTGAAATCCAACATTACCTCTCATTTTTTAGCCAAAAAAAGGGATAGAAACAAACAAACAAACAAAAAAGTATCTATTGGGGATGGGAAGAGGAAAGGCGACACTTTACCTGGCTTAAAGCAGGTCATGAATGCTTTAGATATATTATGATATAGTTTATCAGAAGTTGTTTCATTCTTTTCAATCTGTACAAAGTATGACATACTGATTTAATGATCATATATCATATGATATAAATAGATCTATTAAACAGATTAAATTAAATTATTCCACATAAAAATGTAGGCTCACTTTTATACATGAAGTAGAGCTTCCCCTGCCTGATATTTTAGTTGCTGGTAATGAGTGGGGAGAGTCTTACTCCCAAAAAACAGCTAGGCAAATTTTTTTTTAAATACCTAAGAATAGTTTAAATACAATTTGATTCAAGGATTATTTCTTTGAAACTGAAAGTATATACTTCCATGCACACCAAGGTATAAAAAATTTTTTCAAGGTGTCATATGGATGGTGATAGAGCAGAAGATAGTGAAAAAGAGCCCAAAGGCAGATGAGTAGAACATTAAAAAAACAAAAAAGGGAAGAATGTATTCAAAAGGAGAAAGAGTTATCAAACAGTATCAAATGATGCAGAGAGGTCTACTAGGATGGAGATTCAGAGAAGGCCATCATATTTGACAATTAAGAGATTGATGACAAATTTGGAGAACTTTCAGTTGAGTGGGAAGTCTTATTTTAAAGTATTGAAAGGATAGGTTAGGAATTTGAAGCAGTGGAAGAAGTGGAGACAATGAATGTAGACATCTTTTCCTAGAAGCACGGGTGAGGAAAAAAAAAATATGAGAATTGGGACAAAACTTTAAGGAGATTATCTGATCTGATTAAGGTTGTATCACCCTCCCTTTTCCTTGATAGAGTAGGTGTGCAAGTTTGTAGGGCATAGGAGAAGGAACTAGTACACAGGGAATGATATTAGTTTCAACTTGCTTAAAAATATGGCTTGGGATGGCATCAAGGGTTCATGTTGACCTAGGGGAAGAAAACCAATTTCGCCAAACACTGGAGTAAAAGAGGGTTTGTGAATGAGAGGAAGAGAAAAAAGGGAATTCAAATCTATTAGACTTAATTTTTTTTTTTTTTAGTGAGGCAATTGGGGTTAAGTGACTTGCCCAGGGTCACACAGCTAGTAAGTGTTATGTGTCTGAGGTCAGATTTGAACTCAGGTACTCCTGACTCCAGAGCCAGTGCTCTGTCCACTGTGCCACCTACCTGCCCCCTTTTGTTGATTTAGAGTCTTTTTTTTTTTAATGAGGCAGTTGGGGTTAAGTGACTTGCCCAGTGTCACACAGCTAGTAAGTGTCAAGCATCTGAGGCCAGATTTTAACTCAGGTACTCCTGAATCCAGGGACAGTGCTTTATCTACTGTGCCACCTAGCTGCCCCCTAGCCTTAATTTTTTTTCAGTAGAGAGTTGAGGTCCTTAGCTGTGAGGATAAGGAAGGAATATGTCAAAGACTTTCAGGAAATAAGAATTTTTGAATAATCACTGTGGTGAGTGAAAAAGACAAGCAAAACCTGAGAAGTAAAATGATTTGCTGTTGCATTAAGGACTCAGTTGAGATGAAGGAACATAAATTTGCAATGGACCCAATCTTCACTATTGAGTGATTTCCTTTAATTGTCCTCAGTAAGAGAATTGAAGGGAATAGGACAGAATATGGTTAATTGTGCAGATTAAGAGAACCACACTGACTCCTCCTTGTGACTAAATTCTGGAGCTAGACTAGTTATGGGTCTTGTCCAATTTCTGTCTTGTAAAAAAAGTTTATTCAATTGTGGGTATTGGGAGAAAACTTTGTTATATTGTTTTAACCTAGGCCTTTGTGTCTGAGAAACTGGACTACCTCTCCCTGCTACATAATGATCCTTAACAGATGACCTAGGATTTTATGAACAGAAACCCAGTCAGGCCCAAAGACTGATGCAAGGTTTTTTCTCACAATTGTACATTTCAAGAACACACAAATTATTTTTCTGAAAACTAGACCTCTACTGATCAATCAACTATTGTTTCCATGTCCCTTTGATTGTTTACAGAAACTTGGCAGGGGTAGGGAGAGAATGGGATACTTCTTTTTCTGAATTCACAGAATTGCGCTTATTTACTTTCCCTCTCCCAACTTGGAAAGGCCCCAAATTTCATCCAACTGGAAATCAATATTACCTAATGTTCTATTTTATTTTAATTAATTGGCTTTATTTAATTAATTGTTTTTAATGTATAAAATTCTGTCTCTCCCTCTGTTCAGGATCCAAGCCTAAGATGAGGAAGTCTAACCTGGTTTCTTTGGCAATTGGCATTCATTTCCTAATAAATCAATATGCTCAGAAGACTGAACCTTTGCTTCTTCAGTCATTTCAACTTCCACCCACTACATCAGCAATTCATGAGAAGTAGAAGGGCCAGATGATGAAAAGTGCCACATGGTAAGTGTATGGCAAAGTATGAGTGGTAAAAGGCATTCCCACAAAGGATTATGGGTCAGGGAGCGTAGAGTGTTGACCTAATTAACTAAAAGATGTGATTGAAAAAGGAGGAAAATGGAGCCAGATTTGGAAGTATGACCAGGAAAATTTCTAAGAAGTATAGTGACTAGAGGTCATGTTGAGGATGTAGACTCGGATTAGTAGGAGGAAAATATAGGGAGAAATTGAATGACAGGACTTTATGATGAGACAAAGGAATTTCACAGTTCTTAATCCAAAGTAAAAGAGTTGTGACATTTTGGACAATTAAATGCATGTTCACACAATTCATATTACTGAGGAAGACTGGAGAAGTAGGTCATGGAAGTGGATTAGGATAAAGTAATGGGAGGTTAAGGTGTTTTAGTGAACATCACCATGTATATTGAAATATTTTAGTATGAGGTCAGGAGTTATAGAGGGGAAGTCTGTGAACCACATACTGAACTCATAAAAGGAACAAGAATGGCATGGAGGACTAATAGGCAATGGCAACCAAGACCTGGGTGAGGTGATAATTTTAATAAGATAGAACAATTAATTAGGACTATTTGCTAAGGGATAGATATTGAAGGGGAGAATGGCAAAGAAGAGCACAGAGTATTTTTACAAGACCTTCAGGACCAGTATGTAAAGGCTTAAAAGAGTATGTGCAAACTTCTATTCATGGAAGGGAAAGCCATATGTGCAGTATTGTAGAAGGAGACAGGACTCTGTTAGTGCCATAAAATAGTACATACACGAGAATAAACCATGTAATATAAAGGTAAATTTATTAAATGTGCGACAATTTGAATTGTTCAATCAGAAAGAATTTATTAATGCCACTTATGTCAAGGAGTGTTTTAGGCTTAGGGGATTAAGAGAAAAAAATAACAATTGGAAACAATTGCAGCTAGGTGATGCAGTGGTTAAGGTGCTGACCCTGGATTCAGGAGAACCTGAGTTCAAATTCAGCCTCAGACATTTGGTACTTACTATCTATGTGACCCTGGGCAAGTCACTTAACCCCAGTTGCCTCACCAAAAAAAAAAAAAAAGTAGATAGATCTGAAGTAGAAGACTAGAGGGATCAAATTAAAGTAGATGAGGATGATTTAACAGAAAGGAGTTTGGGAAAGAAAGTATTTTTTCTTAGGCAGCAGAAGATTCGTTATTACTAGAATTGGGAGAATTTGAGGAGGGGAGGCATAGAGATTGAAGTTTGTTTACCATATTGTAATACTATAGGCTCATATGAGTAACTCCATTTATGGTTAATAGATAATTGGAACATACTCAATCTTTTAACTTGCTTAGAATCTCAGCCTGATTCCAGTCCCATGATATTTCAGCCACATGAACACACAAAGATCTCTTTTTGGTGTTCCACTCATGGCTGGCTGGTTTGTTCCTATACAAGAGATTCTGTCAGGCATGGGTTGACTGACATCCTCCTCCATGTATTCATGAGGTATTAATTTGTAGGTGGCTTTGAATTAAAAGCCATATGAAAAAGGGCACAGGAACTACTCACCTTTGGGGTTTATAAATTAACATATTCACAAGGCCAGTGGGATAGAGTGGAAAGATTCTTCAGAAAACCAGTTAGTCAGGACACATGTTTCTTGACTCAATCACTACCACCTATCTCTGTGACACTGAGAAAATTATTTAACAACTCTGAGTTTCTTTCTTCTCTTGTAAAATAAAAGTAAATGCTGTATTTGGTTTGAAGAAAGATTCCTTACACTCATCCACTCACTAGCTGGTGATTACTAGCTATAAAAAGTCACTTTGAATTCTCAGAGACCCAGTTTACTCATTTGTAAAGCTGGTGTAATAAGATTGTACTACTTGCACATAGGATTGTTTCACAAAAGGCATTTGAATAACATTCCAGGGCTGTGTTCATATTAGATGCAGCTGTTGTTGTTCCTGCTGCTGCTGCTACTGTAGGTGCTGAGGATAGGATCCCTTCAAGTTCAGAGATTTCAGGAACATCCATTTGCATGCTGCTCCTTGAATAAATATTTTGAAAGATTATTGTATGATTTCTTAACTACTCAATCAATGCCACTCCAAGGAAAAGAGGTTTCCCTCACTTTGGACCTATAAGATTAGCATTGCTTTGTTAATGTTTATATATTTATGCATGTATATTTTTCCACCAAAAGGAAAATATAAATTTTTATCTCTTTCTAGTACTTACATTTTCTTCCACATGGGTTCTACTTTTAAGATTCAGTTACTCTTCCTGGTAAGAGGAAGATATGCAGAATGGGAATTGTGGAAATATTTCTAAACCTGTAAAATTGAATAGTAGATGTTGCAGCAACACCAGAGTTGTTGCCTCAATGCTGAGTCTTTTTTATTAGCACCTTCTAGAATGGCATGACATACATAATTTAAGTGACTTCAGACAGAAGAACATTCAATGAAGAAGAATCATGAACAATACGAATGTTTGTAGTATCACAGACACATAAAAATATACTCTCTCCTGAGTTCCAATTTTCCATCTCCATCTCCATCTGCATATGGTTTATATTCAACTATATGCTCTAGAATCACAGATTATAAGGAATGAATGGGACCTCAGCGTCCATCTATTCCAACCAATATCTTAAGAAAAGAATCTTCTATATATTTTACATGAGAAATAGTTATTAGCAAATTTCCACTGTAATATTAGGCTTAAGTATTTTTTTTTCTAATTCTTCTTTAGAGCCAAACCAAGCAGTTCTAATCCATCATCCATATGGTATCTCTTCAATTACTTCAAAATCGCTATCTTAGTCCCATTAACTCTCTTTTCCTTTAGATTAAATGTTCCCAGTTTTTCAAATGATCATTGGGTGAAAAGAAGCTGACAACACTTAAAATCGTCTTTAAAACAAACTGTCCTGAATGTCTTCCCCCTCTTCCAGACTCCAATATAAAGTGCTCTTATTCCTTTCAATTGTTGTATATGCTCCCAGTAATTCAAGTTGGAAAACTCAACAAAATCAGTGTATCTGTGTTTAATCCTTCCCTCTCTGACTCTTACTTAAAAATCAGCTAGCATGTCTGGTTAATTCTATATACAAATCACAGCTGTCTCTTTTTTTCTTCCTTCACTTTGCTTCCATTAGAGTTTGGTCTGTCATCATATATCACATGAAATATTGTAATAGTCTCCCTGACTCTATTTTTCCCCTTCTCTAATACTTCCTCCATACAGTTGCACAAATAATAATGTAAAATATATCTAATCATGTCACACTTAAGAAAACAACAAGTAGCAACAATAAACAAATAAATAAACAGTCTGCCCTCATACTGGGAATGAGATAATATACAAAATATTTACCCCAATAATTAAGGCTTTCCACCATCTGGCTCCAACCTTTCTTTCCTTATTTAATATTACTACGTTTCCCTGAGGTTATTTATTTTGTCTAAACTTTTAGCAGATCTCACTCTTCATTTTATTATCCTTGCATATTATCAAAAACTATCTACTAACCTTAGATAATTTCATTCTTTTTAGTTTCTTAAAATGATCTTCCTTCAAGACAAAGTTCAGGTATTGCTTTCTTCATCAAGATTTTCCTAATATTCCCACCTATCCTCCCAACTGTCAATGTTCACAAACTGCTTATATTTTCCCAAAATTTTATTAATTTCTTTTGCCTTGATGTTTTAAGCCATTGCTAAACTATAAACTTGTTGATAGTAAATATTTGGTATTTTCCCTTGTATCCCTTTTATCTAGTGATACAGCCATGTACATATTTCAATAAAGATGTAACCTACTCCAGGTATACATTCTGTTCAGTGGCACATATTGCTCTTCATTCACACTTTCTCATTCTATATTACATATGTATACATGTATTATGTATCTACATGTCCTTCTACCATCCATGTGATTGTGCCTTGAATCTCTTAAAATAGAGGAGATAACAAATGAACTGGCCAGTGAAGTATATCCATCCATCCAATTTACAATTTCCAACAATATATTTCTTTGAAAAATAATTTATGGCATTTGTTTCAAATAATTCTTTAGGATAGTGTGTTGCATTCCACTTATGTCAACCATGAACCTTTACCTCTTATTCTGCATCTTGTAGCCACATAGTCAGGCTGAAAGAACAATTTTGCGGAGGAAAAATATTCCTTTGTTTCTAGATAAGCTTGATGTTTTTGAAAGTACTGCATGATTTCCCAAAGGCAATCAATTCAGCACACTATCCTCCTCCTATTCATTTCCAGGAATAGTTCTTTATTCATCCTCTGTGTTCAATATATAAGCATTGTTTTACACTTTTACAAACTTTGTGTTTTAGACTGAAAGACTCTTTCAATCACACCATGCAAAAAAGATGGCAATTTGAAGTCCATTTCCATCTACCCCATTCCATTTAGATCATGTGGCCATAAGAATCAGGTCTGGTCTTAAACTTTTTCATCCATTATTGTCTGTTCTAAGTAAAGGGATTGAAATATCTGTTCTAACCCAGAATCCCTAGCTTGGAAAGTCCATGAATGAAGGTCAATTGGAAACAGTTCAACATTAGTCTATTAAGAGGACTCCAGACACTAACACACATTGTTGGTAGAGCTAACTGATCCAGCCATTCTGGAGAGCAATGTGAAATCATGCCCAAAAGGTTTTAAAATGTGCATACCCATTAACCCAGTAATACCACTACTAGGGCTATATCTCAAAGAGATCATAAAAAAGAAAGGACACACATGTACAAAAATATTCATAGGTGCTCTATTTGTGGTGGCAAAAAAATTGGAAATTCAGGGGATGCCCATCGATTGGCAAATGGCTAAACAAGTTGTAGTATATGAATGTATTGGAATATTATTGTGTTTTAAGAAATGATAAGCAGATGGATTTCATAAAAACCTGGAAAGACTTTCATGAATTGATGCTGAGTGAAATGAGCTGAAACAAGAAAACATTATACACAGTATCAACAACATTGTGGCTTGATCAACTGTGATAGACTTAATTCTTTTTAGCAATACAAGACAATGTCAAAAGACTTATGGAGGAAAATTCACTCCACATCCAGAAAAAGAACTGTGGAATCTGAATGCAGATTGAAGCATACTATTTTCACTTTTGTTGCTGCTTTTTTCTTGTTTTTGTTTATTCTTTCTTGTGTGTTTTTTCTTTTTGTTCTGATCCTTCTCTTACAACATTACTAATGTAAAACTATGTTTAACATGAGTATAATGTATAACTCATATCAAATTGCTTGCTGGCCTCAGGAATGGGGAGGGAAGGGAGGGTAGGAGAAAAATTTGGAACTCAAAAAAAATATTTACATGTAATTGGAAAGAAAATTTAAAATAATTTTTAAAAAATTTAAAAAGGACTCCAGGCTAACAAAAGTCATGAATAAAGCATTTACATTTGAATTTGATGGGACTAATGCTATGTAGGAACTGAGTTAAACTGTGAACCTAACTTTCCTCTCCTCCCCAGAGACTGAGGAAATCTGGCACACTGGTAAATGGGATCCTTCCTATGAAGTATTGGAGAGAAAAATATCTTCCATGTTTTTATGCTGTATCTTTTAAATAAACATATCTTTGTAAATGCAGGGTGAAACAAAGCAAGGGAGTGAAGTAGAGAAAGAGAGATGGAGACTGACAGACAGACAGAGACAGAGGTACAAAGAATATTAATAGACTACCACTGTGGGCTGCTGCACAATATACTCAGTACAAGGTATATTTTAATCCAGTTTATTTTTCCTATGTTGATATTTTGGCTGCAGTCTTTGAATATCTCATTCCAGGAAAATATGATCAGCATGACATGTACAAATAGCAATATCCAGAGGACTCAAACCTATATGAAGAATCTATTTTCAATGTGTACTCTATGCCAGACAATCTCCATGGCAGTGTCAAACTTTTTAATGAAGTACTACTTTCACTGTTTTATACCTTACTTGATATTAATAGGAAGGGTTTATCAATCCAAGTAATCACCATGATGTCATCTTTGAAGGAATTTTGTGTGATTTTTACATATTCATTGTGAAACATTTTGGAAGGAAAACATTTAAAGTGACATGTTGGCTTACTAAACCAAGAATCTCGGTGGTATGTTGTTATTGAAATTTTCGTCTTTTTTTTCATTTTCATGTGTTTCTTTCTTCCTAAAAATTCCGTCTGTGAATTCTCATGGAATAACCAGACTTATTTTTATC
This sequence comes from Dromiciops gliroides, assembly GCF_019393635.1. Classification (NCBI taxonomy): domain Eukaryota; kingdom Metazoa; phylum Chordata; class Mammalia; order Microbiotheria; family Microbiotheriidae; genus Dromiciops; species Dromiciops gliroides. The sequence goes on along the minus strand of NC_057861.1, from coordinate 356,437,560 downwards.
TATTGGGAAGCATTCTGTAAATTATTTTCCCTTTATTCTTTCTTGTTATTTTATGAAGTGATAATATTCCACAAATTTATTTGCAAGGTTTTACAAATGCTATTATATTCTAAATCTATGTTATCCTTAGATTTCATATTATTCCTCTTTTCAATGCTAATCTTTTGCTTTCCAAGGAGGCAACTTGGCTGTCATTCTTAACATCTTGTTATTCCTTTGCAACAACTCTGCTGCCATAATTACAGAAGTAGAAATGGGCTGATGTGATAGGATTGACATCCATAGTGGTTCTGTTCTTGTCTACCTCATAATAAGAAAGAAAAAAGAGAAGAAAGCAGGGAATTGATTAATACTAAGGTAGGGCAAGGTTCATTCTGTCTCTACCTTGACAAAACTTTTTGCTGTCTTCTGTTTGCATTGAAATGGTCACATAACCTGGCTCCCAAAGAATATTAAAAATTCTCATCCATGTAGATTTGGAGCCTTTTGGGGGGAATATATGAAATCTGTGAATCACAACACAATGAAGAGAGGAGGTAGTTCTAAAGAAGCTAAGGGACTCTGTATCCTAATACCTCTTTTTTTCCTATACTTTGCTTTAATGCCTCCCAAATGATAAGCTATCTGTGGCAGTGTGTGCATCAACCTCAACATCTATGTGCACATGCCTGGAAAGTATACTGCCAAGGTTAGAGATCTTACTAAGGTATTCAAAAGGTCCCCATTTGCTGTAACCAATGGTTCCACATATGGATGGTGTGTCACTAGCTGGGAGAGAACCTGTATTTTCTTGGTATTGATCTTTAGGACAAAATTAGCACAAGAAGCAGAGGAACAATCCATACTTTGTTGCATCTCAGCTTCAGAGAATTCACAGAGTGTGCAATCATCTGCAAACAAAACATCTTACACCAACTGTCCCTCCAGTTTCTCCTTGGCTTATAAAGCCTTTTCAAGTTAAATAGTTTACCATAATTTTAGTATCTGACCTTAATACCATTTTCATCCTTGTCAAAAACAACACTATTATTTCAATCATGGAGGCTTGCATCCTAGGTGCCTTTCTCTTTTAACTTGGGACCAGTCCCATTACATCTGTTGTGAAGTCCCTATTAACTCTACATTTACGACACATCTTTGGTATCCCAGAGTCATATCTCTGCCAGGGTAAAATAGTAGGACTTTTAGAGGCCCATGTATATAGTCTATATTTAATATAAATTTGTAAATTGAATAGAAATCTATTAAGTTCATTTCAAATGACATAAAAGAGAAAATAGTCAATATATGTCTGAAAATGTCATTACATTTATAAATTAATAGTGCTATAAAGGATTTTTAGAGATCACAGAGCACAGCTATTTCATTTTGCACCTGGGAAATTGAGGTCCAGAGAGGTTGACTGGTTTTTCCAAAGACACGTAAGGCAGTAGAAAATTTAAGGCTCCTGATTTTCAGCAAAATATTCTTTTGAATACATAATTTCTTCATTGCAGAAATATAAAGTGAGTATTAATAGCCACTGAGGAAACTACTTGTTTAAAAGAACGAAAGCCCTCAGGGATAATAGGAACTTTGAGATTTAATAAAGTGAATCTTTAAACCACTTTATGTTATGCTCCTAATTATATATTCTTTGAATTATACCTAATGAAATGAACTTTTATAATCATAACTCCTTTTTTAGATGACTTTTTGTTTGATTGTTACTGAGCTCAATTATTTTAAATCTTTCAATATTAAATAACAAACCTCATTTTACACCTTTCCAACTAACATATTTTGGATTTGATAAATGCTCATGTTTGATGAGGCTACACTGTGACCCTCATCATTTTGTAGATTGTAAAACATTTTTACTACTAAAACCACACATTTAATCATCATGGTGACCTTGACTGTTGACCTTGAAAGTTGGAAAGAATTGTGGGTTTAAGGCTACAACAAAAATACTAAAAGTAATGTCATATTAACTAGATCCAGACAGTAGACATTAATAATTTAAATCTATTTTAAATGAATGTAAAAATACAAAATGTATATTTTGTTCTAACATTCCTTCACAAAATAACTTGTGACTCTTGACCTCTTTAAAAGCATAATTTTTATACCTGGATATATGGTCATTTGAGGTGAAAAAATATAATCCCTAAAAATTAGAGAAAACATAGGGAATTACCATTGCCCTAAAATGAATTTGAACCTTCATCTATACTTGTCTATTTATGTAGAAAATTTTCCCTTTTTTGTTTCTTTGTCCATACAGATTCCATCTGGCCCATGTAGTAAGTCTCAAAATACTACATAGTTTATACTGATATTTACAAAACCAGAAAAGATTTTGCTGGTAGTTAGCACCACTATCCTAAAGATTAGAAGTGTACAATATTGGTTCACAAAAAGAGACCTTATTTTGTACAACTATACAATAGGAAATATAAGTGAGACAACATCAAGACTATCTATATTTCCAAAATATGGGTAACACCTAAAGCATCTTAAATAATTAATAGTGTCCATAACTGCATATTGTCTGGAGTAATACCAATTAGCTTATTTTCTCAAAACTACAAGTTTTTTAATGAGGCTATAATCCCAATTAGACATATTCCCCAAAACATTCAAATAATGGAACACTAAAATTTCAAAAGTAAGAATTCAATATTTTTGTCCTTTATAGCAAAAATAGTGCATAGAATAGAAAATCGGGAATATATAATGCCAAGCTTCTCTAAAGAAAAAAAGAGGAATGACAGATTTGGCTTTACAATTCACAGAAATGAGGAGAAACCTAGAAGAGAAGCCAAAAACAATGGCATCAAAAGACCATATGCTCATTATAGAAGCAAAGCAGACTGATCTCAAGGAAAGGATGCATAAAGACAATACAAGGATCATAGGTGTCCTAGAAGAACATAATAGGACAAAAAACATTTAACAAGAGGGAATGGAATACTGTGGTATGGAGCTCTGGATTCATCCTAGGGTGACAAATTCTGAAAATCTGAGCTTAAACATACAGGTCAAAAATAGACTTCAGAAAGAAAAAAAAAAGAGTTAGAAAAAAATTTAGAAAGATAACCAGAACTGAAAAGCTTATGTATTTATTGAATATAATAAAGAACAGAAATGCAGGAAGAGAGAATAGATACAATAGATGTAGAAGGCAAGGATAGAAACAGCAATAGAGAAGCCAATACAAAAAAAAAAAACTTTAAATATCCACAAGGAAATAGGGGATAGGGGCTAGAAAAGTTAGTGACATGCCACGTTAAAAGCAAGGATTAGCAATGAGGAGAAAGCAATTTCTCTGGTTTTAGAAAGAAAAGGGTCTGCAGAGGAGTGACAGAGGAAGGAGAAAAGCCTTAAAAGAAGGAAAAAGGGGGCAGCTAGGTGGCACAGTGGATAAAGCAACAGCCCTGGATTCAGGAGGACCTGAGTCCAAATCTGACCTCAGACCCATGACACTTACTAGCTGTGTGACCCTGGGCAAGTCACTTAACCCCAATTGCATCACCAAAAAACAAAAAAAAAAAGAAGAAGGAAAAGGAAGGAGGCCTTACTTTGGATACAATATGGAGTTCCACTAATGAATTTCCACAATTAAAGAGAGATGGTTGGTGAAGGCATATGAGGACCATATACTGGATGAGACCTGGGAGATTTGGTGCTGGAAAAATCTACTTTTTATGGGGTCATGAGTCAGAAAATGAAGGCCTAGTGTAAATAGGAAGAGAAGATAATGAAGAGAGGAAGAGAACGTTTTTAAAATAGGACAAAAATGAAGTTTTTAAAAATCTAAGGAACATTGATGAAGGGGTGGAGAATAAGACAAAAGCTACTTGGTTAAGAGGAAAAAGGAGAGGGCAGAAACCATATAAAACAAGGAGAGGTGAAATAAATATATTAAAGGGAAAGGAGTAACAAATGACAAAAAGGGGACCAGGATTAAGGAGAAGAGTGACAGTGAAAAAACAATCACTTAAATTTTGAAAAATTAATTTAAATAATATAAGGAAGCTATAACAGAAGTAGGGAAAAGATCTATGTTTACAACAGAAAAGAGAAAAGATCATAACCTGAAAAAAAAATGTATAGACAGCTGGAGGAAAATACAAACCTAACATACTTTTAAATGTAAAAGGATTAAATAATCCAATAAAATGAAAAAGAGTGGCAGATTGTATAATAAAACTAAGCTGTGCAATGAGTTGATTAAAATAAACACTTTTAAAAACCAAAGACATGGGGCAGCTAGATGGCGCAGTGGATAGAGCACCGGCCCAGGAGTCAGGAGTACCTGAGTTCAAATCCGGCCTCAGACACTTAACACTTGCTGGCTGTGTGACCCTGGGCAAGTCACTTAACCCCAATTGCCTCACTAAAAAAAACAAAAACAAAAACAAAAACAAAAACAAAGACATGGGGGCTGCTAGGTGGTGCAGTGGATAAAGCACTGGCCCTGGATTTAGGAGGACCTGAGTTCAAATCCGAATTCAGATACTTGACATTTAATAGCTGTATGACCCTAGACAAATCACTTAACCCTCATTGTTCTGCAAGAAATTTTTTTAAAAAGACATACAACTTTGAAATGTCACCTATAACTTGTAAATCAAGAAAAAATGAACAAATATTGTCAATACTCAATCTCAAAAGAGTGGTGGACAGATACACTAATATCATTTTTGGTTGAATAACAAAATGGTACAACTATTTTGGAAAGCAATGTGTTATTGTTCAGTTGTGACCAACTCTTTGTGACCCCTTTTGGGGTTTTCTTGGCAAAAATATTGGAGTGGTTTGCCATTTGCTTCTCTAGGTCTTTTTACAAATGAGTGAATGGAGACAAGCAGCGTTAAGTGACTTGCTCACGGCCACATAGCTAGTAAGTGTTTGAGTCTAGATTTGAACCCAGGTCTTCCTGACCAGAGCTCTTCTAAGCCCAGAGCTCTATGTACTGTGCCACATAGCTTTTCCAAATTTCAAAGGAATTGAAATTATGTGAGATTGGGGAATAGTTATACAAACTGTGGTAAACAAATGTAATGGAATATTACTGTACTAAAAGAAATTATTTGTGTGATGAAATCAAAGAAGCATAAAAATATTTATATAAATTGACAGAACAAAATAAGAAGACAAAATACATACACATATATGCTATAACTATGTAAATGGCAAGAACATACCCCAAAAAAAATCAAAAGTAAATATAACAAAATTTTAAATTTCAAACTGTACTTGAAAAAATAGACATGAGAATATTCCCTAAATCTTTCACTTTATGAAAATGGAAGATCCACACGTATTACAAATTGCATATGGCTTCATAATTTTAAAATTTATTAATAATTAATGTAATTTTTTTTCCTTTATAAAACACTATTTTTCATGTGAGATAGCTCTCTGGGAAAACAAGGGATAAGTGGGATACAATGGCAAAGTAAGAAACAAAAAAAAGTCAATAAAAATTTTATTTTGAAAAGGTATTGTCAGTTAACTAAAGGACGTTGAAATAAACAAAGTGGGTGTTGTGTATGGGTAGGGGCTCTAGGGTATAATGCCTTCATTTCCCCAAGATGGAAAGTTGATATCAAAGAAAACCAGGCCTCTCCAGGGTGAAAGAGATAGAATTGATTTAAAGGAGACTTACATGCAGGGAGTCAATGTCTGGGACAGCCAATGGATGTGATATGAATCCCCTTCAAATCTCCCCCTGACTTTCCCTGATATTTATACATATAAGCATCTTTGGAAGAAATCCTTTTTTGTCTGTGCAAGCATGGATCAGAAATATAGGGTCATGTGCACAGAAAATTGATTGATTAAAAGTTTGTATGATTTCCCCACGGTTGGTTAGCTCATATTGGATATACTTTAAGGACAGCACGTAGGGCTCCTCCACATTTTGATATTTTGTTCTGCATGTCTTGGATCCCACACTCCAACTATACTTCCCTGGGAAACTATTGATAAGAAAGTCCGAAGACTGTCAAGGACAGGCTAACAATACAACAGTGTGCCTGAAAGATGCGCACGCACACATACCTCCCCTTATGTAATGGGGTGAATGGGAGGACAGATTTTTTTCCTTGTGAGACCTTGTCATACAGCCAAAGCTATGGTACCCTACAGTGGGAGTAACTTATCTATAGGATTTTATCAATAGTCCCTTTTCATAAGATATAGTGATTAAAGTATCATTAAGTGTGATGAGAGAAAAGCATACAAAAGGGATTACAAGGGTTTATAAAGAGGTAACACATCAGCAACCTGAGTATTGTATTTGTACCCAAGAAATGTGAAAAGATCTTATTAAAGATCTGTAGAGTGTTGAACGGAAGACTATGAATAGATTGCCCACAATAAGAAAAGATTAGGAGGCACATCAGAGGCCATTGGCTACACCACATCCCTCATTTTACAAGTGAAGAAACTGAGGACCAGAAACTTTAGGTGGCTTGCCCACGGTTATATAGATAGTAATTCAGCATCCTAAATTGGATATTGAACCAGATATTCTAATTCTAGAGTCAGCACTTTCTCCACTAAATCATCCTTCTTTCCAGTTTGTGATACATTTGTTAGGGTCTCCATCTGTTGTAACTCATTTTTTCTCTATAGGTCATTATTTTTATGTCACTCCTATATGTGTTCCTTCTGTTTCATATTTTGTCTGTCTCTCACCATTTTTCTGACTTTTTATTTTCTCTATCAAATTTTTTTTCTTCTCCATTTATGCTCTTCCATTATTAGAAGTTTTATGAACCACCTGAGCTTAAGAGTTAAGGGTCAAAATTGGAGGTGTATAATTTTTAAAAATCATTAATTCTCTTTGTTACAATATACTCAAATAAAAATTGTTGTACCTATGTAACACCATTAAAAAGTATTATCTATGCTTAATGTCTCAACATGACTTTAACTCAAGAATTCAACAAATAATTATTAAGTATTTACATTGTAAAATATTGTATTACATTCCAGGGAAAAAAGAAAACCAAGGGTTCTTCCCTCAGAGAAGTTTAACTCGTACTTTTGTACATAAAGTATGAACGATATAGACTGAAATTTATCCTGGCATATCCAAGTAAATTCTTCCCTAATAAGGGAAGAAATTCTAGGGCAGGCATCCTTAAAACTTGCAACAGAAAGAAGATGAGGCAAAGACAAAAGGAAAACATATAAAACAATGATTCCCCCTTTATGTGTATAAGAAGTCAGATCTAGGCAAACAAGGGTGTCCCAAAAGCCGATTACTATAGCTTCCATTAACCTCTTAAGCATAAAACAGAATCAGCATAAGATAAGAAGTCACAGTTTCAAACCCTTCCTCTAATGCATACTGCTGTGTCATCCTGTGCAAGTCTTACATTTTGAGTGTCCCCTAACAACTGTATATGACTACATTTCCAAACCATTACCAATCTTCATTTTTATTAGTTATAAAGTAGTTGCTTATCTACATTGACTTAAGGCCTTCTTACCTGGGAGTTCCTTAAACTAATGAATTCACACATATGTGCCCCCACCAAAATAAATAAATAAATAAAATAATCAAGGACATATTTTGCAAAGGAAATTTCTCTGGTGCAAAGCCAAGATGGCTAAGAAAAGGCAGAAACTCACCTGGACTGTCCCTAAAACCCCTCTGAATACCATTAAGTAAATCCATAAAAAGATGGGGTGAAATAATTTTCCAAAGACAACTTAGGAAGGTTTGCTGCACCTAGGTGAGAGTGGAGCACAATTCAATGCTGGCTGAGCCAGCTTAAACCAGCCCCCAGCAAACCAGGAGCAGGTCTTGAGAACCACTGAATCAGCAGCAGGAACAGGAGCAGATACTTCCAGGGCTCTCAGCCTACAGATGGTAAGGGGCTTGAACAACTGGTTAAAAGAGATTACAGGAGTCTCTTGGCTACTACTGAAGCAGGACTCTGTAGCTTTGCTCATACTCAGGTTTGTGTCATGGTCCCAGGGCAAGGAGGAACACTAGAGCTTGTGTCTCTCTTCCAGGATAAAAGAGTGTTTGTGGTCACTCACAGACCAGAGCATAGTCCAAAAGTGTAGTAAATACACCTCTTCTTAGATCATACCCCCTTAGAAAAACTGAAAAGTTGCAAGTTTCCAGAAGTAGCTCTGAAAACAGGAACACAAAAACTTGAATCAGTGTGTCCTCCACCCTGGAAGCAGAGCCCTACTTAAACAAAGAAATAAAAGTCAAGAAATAGGCTGGGAAAATGAACAAACAACAGAAATAATATTCTAGCCATAGAAAGTTACTATAATGACAAGGAAGATCAAAACACACGGTCAAAAGAAGATAACAAAATAAAAGCTCCTATATCCAAAACCTCTAAGAAAAAATATTAATTGATGTCAGATCAAGGAAGAATTCAAATAGGATTTTGAAAATCAGATAAGAGTAGTAAAGGAAAAAAATAGAGGAGAAATAAGAATGATTTTGAAAATCATGAAAAAAAGTCAATAGCTTGGTAAAGAAGACAAAATACTGAAGAAAATTACACCTTAAAAACAGACTAGGGCAAATGTTAAAAGACTACAAAACACCAATAAAGGGAATAATGCCTTGAATATCAGAATTGTCCAAACAGAAAAAAGAACCACAAACATTCACTGAAGAAAAGAACTTAAAGAGTAGAATTGGTCAAATGGAAAAGGAGGTACAAAATCCCACTGAAGAAAATAATACTTTTAAAAATTAGAATAGAGCAAATGGAAGCTAATGACTTTATGGGAAATCAAGAAATAATAAAACAAAACCAAAATAATAAAAAAATAGAAGACAATGTAAAATATCTCATTGGAAAAAGAACTAAGCTGGAAAATAGATCCAGAAGAGATAATTTTAAAATTATGTGATGAACTGAAACCAATGATCAAAAAGCCATGAGACTAAATATCATTGTTTTAGAAATTATCAAGGAGAACTGCCCTGATATTCTGGATCAGAAGGTAAAATAGAAATTGAGAGAACCCACCAATCACCTCCTAAAAGAGATCCCTAAAGGAAAATTCCCAGGAATAGTATAGCCAAATTTCAGAGCTCCTAGGTCAAGGAGAAAATAATGCAAGCAGCCAGAAAGAAACAATTCAGGTATCATGGAGACATAGTCACAGCAACACAAAATTTAGCAGCTTCTATATTAAGGGATTAGAGGGCTTGGAATATACTTCAGAGGGTAAAGGAGCTAGGACAATAACCAAGTATCACTTACCCAGAAAAACTGTGTATGACCCTTCAGGAGAAAAAATAAATATTCAATAAAATAGAGGACTTTCTGGGGCAGCTAGGTGGCACAGTGGATAGAGCATGGGCCCTGGATTCAGGAGGACCTAAGTTCAAATCCAGCCTCAGACACTTGATACTTACTAGCTGTGTGACCCTGAGCAAGTCACTTAACCCTCATTGCCTGCAAAAAAATAAAATAAAATAGAGAACTTTTAATCATTCTTGATGAAAAGACCAGAGCTGAATAGAAAATTTGACTTTCAAATATAAGACTCAAGAGAAGAGAATTATAAAAAAAGTAAACAGAAAAGGTAAATCATAAAGAACTTAAGAAGGGTAAACTGTTTACATTATTAAATGGGAAGATGATAATTGTAAACCATAAGAACTTTCTCATTATTAGAGCAGTTGGAAGGAGTATATACAGACAGAGAGCACAGGTGTGAGGTGAATATGAAGAGATGATGTCTAAAAAATGAAAATAATAGGAGAGATAGGAATGCAATGACAGAAAAGGAAGGGGAGTGGTAGAATGGGGTAAAGTATCTCACAGAAAAGGGACAAGAAAGAAATTTTGCAGTAGAGGGGAAGATGGTGGAGATGAAGGAGAGTGACTGAATCTTACTTTCATGAGACCCCTCCAAGAGGAATCTAGATTATTGCACAATAAAGTAAGAGGGGGAGGAGATAAGGGAATGGATGGGTGATAGAAGGGATGACAGATTGGGGGAGGTTGTTTTCAGGAGCAAAACACTTAAGGAGGGACAGGGTGAGAGGAGAGAGATAATAGAATACATATATGAAATAGTTGGAGGCAAATAAAGTTAGCAATATTAACTGTCAAAAAACAATTAAAGGGGGCGGCTAGGTGGTGCAGTGGATAAAGCACCAGCCCTGGATTCAGGAGTACCTGAGTTCAAATCCGGCCTCAGACATTTGACACTTACTAGCTGTGTGACCCTGGGCAAGTCACTTAACCCCCATTGCCCTGCAAAAAAAAACAAAAAACAAAAAACAAAACAAAACAAAAAACAATTAAAGCAAGTTTCTCTGATAAAGGCCTTATTTCTCATATGTATAGAGAACTGAGTCAAATTTATAAAAAATTGGAGCCAGTACCCAATTGATAAATGATCAAAAGTTAGGAAGTTTTCAACTGAAGTAATCAAAGCTATCTATAGCCATATAAAGAAATTTTCTAACTCACTATTGATTGGAGAGATGAAAATTAAAACAGTTCTTAGATACTGCCTCTTATCTATTAGATTGGCTATTAGGATAGAAAAGGAAAATGAAAAATGTTGGATGGGATGTAGGAAAAATGAAACATTAGTGGCGGAATTGTGAACTGATTCAACCATCCTGTTGAACAGTTTGGAACTGTGCCCAAAGGGCTATAAAACCATGCATACTTTTTGACATAGCAATACCACTACTAATCCTCTATCCTAAAAAAGAGATGAAAAATGGAAATGTATTTACATATAGAAAAAATGTTGAGGGCATGCCAATTAATTAGGAAATGGCTGAACAAATTGTGATATGTAATTATGATGGAATGTTATTGAACTATAAGAAATCATTAAAAAAAAGAAAGAAATCATGATCAGGATGCTCTGAGGAAAACCTGAACAAACTTACCTGAACTAATACAAAGTGAAATGTACTATGTACAAAATAACAACAATATTGTAAGATATTCAGTTGTAAATGACTTGGCCATTCTTGGCAATAACAATGATCCAAGACAACTCTGAAGGACTTATGATGAAAAATGCAATCCATCCCCAGAGGAAAAAAAAAAACTGATTGTGTCTTAATGCATATTAAAGCATGCATTTTTTTTTACTTTATTTTTTTTGAGGGTTTTTTTGGGGGGTGTCTAAATTTTCTTTCTCATAACTAATATGGAAATGTTTTGCATGCCTACACATGCATGACCTATATTTAATAGCTTGTCTTCCCATGGGGGTGTCGATACAAGAGAGAGGAAGGGAGAGAATTTGGAACTTAAAAATGAATGTTAAAATTTTTTTGCATGTAATTGGAGAAAATAAAATACAAAACAAAAAAAAAAGAGGAAATAAAAAAGAATGAGCTTTTCTCTCTGAGTTCAGTCATTTCCCAAGAGACAAAACTATCCATGAGCTGAAAGGAGAAAAAAGCTTTGAGCTATTCTGTCTTTTATCTGAAAATGAAGGGAAATACATGTCCCTCTGGCTACTCTACATTCTCTCCAATATTATCTCACCATTTCTGGGCCAAGTAGAAAGAGCACTCTTCAATTTCTGATTCATATTAACAGTTTATTGTGTCTTGGAGAAAGGGGAAAGGTGTGACGGCACCCACTTCATCTTACGGCGTTTCTTCCCATGTGTTGGGTTACAGGAAGATAGAAGTTGGAACAAGGTAGTAGAGGGCTTTGAATGTCATGCTAATTGGTTTAAATGAGGAGCTAGTCAAGAATTTTGTACAGGGGGATAACATGATCAAATATGTGTTAGTTTCTCCTGGGATACAATTCCAAACATGATTAATTGCTGTTTCCTAAGTATTTTATTTAACTATGATAATTATGAATTCTTTTTATTTCTGGCATAGCACCCCTATTACAATTTTTTTATCTTTATTGTTTGCTTCACTATGGCTGAGTCCTAAAGTGTTTGACATTTCCTGAGCTATCCTTTTCTTTTGGATCACTTGCTGTCTGGAGTCCAGCAAAGATATCTCTTTGTATCACTATTTCTTATAAATTCCATGCTTCTTATGAGGTAGTTTGTGCTGCTGTTGCACTAAGTTTTTCCAACATAATACTAGTGAACCCTCACTTCAAGCTAATGCATCAAAATTTTATCACTTCCTCACAGCATGCTTGAAAAATAAAAGATCTGTAGAAACATGAGGTAGGAAGTTTTAAAGAATTGTTTTTGTCTAACCTCTTCATTTTTCAAAAGAAGAAACTGAGGCACAAAGAAGTGAACCATCTTGCTTAAGTCCTCACAGAGAATACATTTCAGAGATGTGATTGAAATGCAGATCCTCTGGTTCATTGTTGCTTCTATAGAGGCAGTATGGAATAGATAAAAGATTATTGGATTTGGAGTAAAAAGACATCTGGTTTTGAATCTCGTTTTCATATTTACATTTTGTGTGATCCAGTGCAAATAATTTAATCCTTCTGGTTATATGCAATGTGCTGATTTGTTTTACTGTACTTTGTTATGAGGATGGATTCTATTATGAGGAGGGAAGGAGAGTCACTGGAAAGTGATGTCAGTGATTTAAAAAATTACATTATATAACAAGAAAAAAAAGAACTTTCTGATTTTTATGTATGTGAAAGGAAAATTTCAGATATTTCAGCTACATTTTTTACAAAATAATTCAGCTTATGTCAATAACCAAGACTTTGTTGATCTGTGTGTTTTATAAAATAGATTGCAAGCCTTCTGCAATATCAAATACAATCTTTGTGAGTTACTGAGACCCAAAAATTCATGACACCAATATGGTGATGAGCCTCTTTGGCCTTAAGTAGGGTGACCTTCAAATAATAGACATACCTGCCACCAGGGACACACAAATATTTTTCAGCTTGCAAGAATTGCCAAAGTTTGGATGGGCAGAAAGAGTCTTTAAGAATTCAGGTTTACTTGCATAATATGATGAGGAATCAGAATAGAAATGGAGCAGAGATATGGATAATGTCATTTCTCCTAGTGCCATCTTCATATTCCTTCCTTAAATGAAAAGGTAGTATGGTTAAAAGAATGACCTTGTGTTATCATTGGTATAGACCAAAGTATAATAAACTGTAAATTGCAACCCCATATGGTATTGTGTAATTGAATGTGGGTCACAAAAAATGGGAGTATTTTATTTTTATAACTATTTTATATACCTATATACCTAGGGTCATGTAAAAATTCCTTGGGCAAAAAGTTGCCATGGGTGGAAAAATTTAAGAAGCCCTGGTATAGAACACATGATCAAACAGTTATCTGTGGGCTACATATACTCCCCAGTGCTGCCAGAACCAGACGAAAATGTCATTGAGAAATATTTACCAAACAAAAAAATACAATGGAACACAGATAATATCGATATGTATATTTTTTTTTGTTTTGTTCTGTTTGGTTTTTGTTGGTTGTGGTTTTTTTTGCTTTTTTTTTTTTGGCCAGGCAATGACTTGCCCAAGGTCACACAGCTAGTAAGTGTCAAGTGTCTGAGGCTGGATTTGAACTCAGGAACTCCTGAATCCAGGGCCGGTGCTTTATCCACCGTGCCACCTAGCCGCCCCCAATATGTATTTTGTAAAATCAATATGCAGGTCATAGGAATCCTTATGGATGGTTTAGTGGCCTCCCTATTTTTTTCTTTTTTTAATAATAAACATTTTTATTTATAGTTTTGGGTCCCATTTTTTATCCCTCTTTCTGTCCCTCCTCTCCCCCCCTCCCCAGGGTGGCAAACAATCATATATGGATTATACATGTATGATTATGTAAAACAATAACATATTTGTCATTCTGTACAAGAAAACTTGGTTAAAAGAAAAAAATGAAATAAAGTGAAAAAAATACCATGCTTCAGTCTGTTCCATCAATATCAGTTCTTTCTTTGGAGGTAGATAAATTTCATCAATAGTCCTTTGGGATTTTCTTGCATCATTGAATTGTTGAGAATAGTCAAGTCATTCACAAGTCTTCATCAAAAAGTATTGCTGCTCTTGGTTCTGTTTACTTCACAATACATCATTTCATACATGTCTTTCCAGGTCTTTCTGAAGTGGCCTCTCTATTTCTGAGCTTGAAAGTACTAGTATAGAGAATTCTTGGATAAAGGAACTCTTATTATTTATAAACCCAAATACCCCAGCCTTTGGGATCAGAATTAATCAGTCCTCTCTCTGGCTACAAATCGAATTTTTCTTTGTGAGGCCTTTGAAATTGTCATGGATCATTGTATTGACTAGAGTAGTGAAATTATCTTTTAACTGTTAGTGTTTATAGTGCACCAGGGTTATTAAGGATAAATGCATACATATGAGCCCCTGTACATACCCAGTCCCCTTGAGTTTCTACACACTAACTTTAATTTTAAGGAAATATAAGGCACAAAAAGCGAATGAGGATTCCAGATACTTGACTGCTTTGAAAATCTATGAAAACCTACTTGGTTTATTAAAATAAAGTAAAAGAAAATTCATGTTTGATTTACAAAAAAAAAAAATTCTATACAGATTTTTTTAAATACCCACTTTGCCACATAGTTTAGGAAGAAAAGTGTAATATCATAAAAAACTGCCTCTTCAATAAAGGATTGAAGAATATATGGGGCGAGAGTACAAGCATGCACATGTGGGACTACAAATTTGATATCTGAGTGTCACTCAGGTTTAATTTTTCCCTTTCTTCCTCCCTTCCTTTCTCCCTTTATTCCTTCCTTCTTCCTTCCTCCCTTCTTTCCTTCTTTTCTTCCTTCCTTCCTTCCCTCCTTTCTTCTTTTTTGAAAAGAATTTGATGTTGTAAATTGTGATTTGGGTGATTTTCCAAGTAGCAACAACATCAATCAAGATTAAGGGAGAAAAGAATAAAGGGAACAGAGCATGAAGACATCTTGGGGTCATCTGTGGGTTATTAGTACCATGGTAATTAGAGAAATGATGTAGCACTCTGGCCTGGTGATCTTACAGCAACACAAAACCCCATTAGTATTTCTAAATATCACTATTACATTTGTATTTATGATTTCAATTTGAAATCCTACCAAGAGTTCTATTTTTTTTAATTTTACATTTTTTTCCAGAAAATTATTACATTCAGGTAGTCACACAATTACCCAATATCATTGAACAAATTCCGTTTAATATGGCTACTAAATGATACTCCCAGACCCAAGTCTGCATGCACAATTTGGAAGTGCAGTAGTGTGAGAAGGGTAAACAGCCTGTGTTTCCCAGAGCTTTTTTCCATATCCCATAAAGGTACTTGCATATATAAGAAAACTCTCAGGGACTCTTTTTTGCCCAGTCTTCTCTCATTATCCAAATTGGCATCTAACTAATCACTTTAATCTAGATAATTATGCAACAAAATCTTGAAATCCTTTTTTCCCTTTCATTCATGCTTCTTCTTAGAACATGTATTCACTGTATTTTTTATATTCCCTTATCTTGCCAACCAACACAAAGGTATTTTTAGAAATAAAAAAAAGAGGCATTACACTATTCTTAATATTACTCATTATGTCTCTAGCTCCACAAAGGAAACTTATTTTATCTCTAAAAAGTCTATGTTGTTTGCATGACAATAATGAATGCATTTGTATATTCACTTTTCACAGGGAGTATAAAGTTCAGGAAATAGTTCATACCCTCAATGTTTAAATACAGTTATAGTTCAGCAGCTAAAAACACTAAGAAAAATTGGAATGCTAGTGCCATGTTGGGGCATTTTAAAATATCACATTTATAAGAATAACAGCTGTTATTAATCTCTGATTTCCCATTTGCACTGGGAAGGCATTAGCAGTGTCTCTTCTGGTCATGAAGTAGGGAAGAGCCCCTTCCAGACATTTTGGCTCAGTTTTCTTTTAAGAATGTCCCAAAGGCTTCTCCCATGGGCCTACTTAAATACATTCCAGGTGAAAATCAGATTGCTAAGCATACACTAATTTTCACTGGATGCTTAAAAAGAATTTAAAGATACTTTTCATTCCATCCTTCTCTGGGCCCTATGGTAAAGGCAAGGTTTTCCCATCAAGTAGAACCAGGTAGAACTTTCTGTCCTACACAGACAAGAACCACCTCTGGAGCAAACTTTAACAATGAGATTTGGATACAGTGGAATAAGTGTTAAATTCCATGTCAGAAGATCTGGGTTCAGATTACAAATCTGCCACTTCTAATACATGTGATCTTGTCTAAGAAACTGAATCTTCCTGGGCCTCAGCTTAAATATATGCAATCAATTAATTAATTAATAAACATTTGTTAAGTGACTATTGAATGCCAAGCTGTGTGCTAAATGCTCAGGATTAAAAAAAAAAAAGACAAAAGACAGTCTTTGCCCTCAAGGAGCTTCTGCTCCAATGTGGGAAAACATGCAAATAAACATATACAAAGCAAACTACATATAGGATACATAAGAGATAATTAAAGAGGGGCAGCTAGGTGGCACAGTGGATAGAGCACCAGCCCTGGAGTCAGGAGTACCTGAGTTCGAATCTGGCCTCAGACACTTAACACTTACTAGCTGTGTGTGACCCTGGGCAAGTCACTTAACCCCAATTGCCTCACTAAAAAAGAGAGAGAGAGAGAGAGAGAGAGAGAGAGAGAGAGAGAGAGAGAGAGAGAGAGAGAGAGAGAGAGAAATAATTAAAGGAGGGAAGGCACTGGAATTAGGAGGGGTTGGGGAAGTCTTCCTGTAGAAGGTGAGATTACTGTTGTTTATCCTGCATTCTTGAAGAGAGGACCAGGACAGCAGGATAATGTCATGATTTGCAGTGAAATGGATTTAAGTGAGTTGGGGCTATGCAAGGTCACTAAACTCATTCTTTCTTACGGAGACATCTTGTTCCAGTGACAAAATATATATCAGATTGACTAGAGATGGCCCTGGATGCATAAGGCTTTTGGGGTTAAATGATTTGCTTTGGGTCATGCAGCTAAGACCCATCTGAAGTGAGATTTGAACCCAGTCCTCCCAATTTTAGGGCCAGTGCTCTATCCACTGCACTGCCTAGCTGCCCCAGAAGGGGAGATTATAGTGGGAAATTAAAGGAGCCATGGAAGTAATTAATCAGAGTGGAAGATGGGGGGAAAACCAGATAAAATGTCTGGACCTGAGAGCAGCAGTGTCTTCTGCATGGAACAACCAGGAAGCAAATATTACAATGCATCCATTTTGAACCAGCAATACTACTATTGGGTCTATAAAGAAAAAAGGTAAATGAATAAGGAAGGAAAAAATATTTACAGTAACTTACTTTTTGTGGTAGCAAAGAACTAGAAATTGAGGTGATGCAAGTGAATGGTGATGCAGTGAATGGCTTGATTAAGTTGTCATCCATGATTTTGGTGAAATACTATTTTGCTATAAGAAATTACAAGCAGAATGGTTTCAGAAACAAAATGAAAATTTATATTAACAGATGCAAAGTGAGCAGAATTAGAACATTACACATAGTGACAGGAATATTGTAACATTGATCAATTGTGAAATACTTAGCTATTCTACTTATTATAGCTATCCAACTTTCATATATACCACCAGAGAGAACTGATGTAAATTGAAATGTCATTTTCATTTTCTTTTTCTTACTTTTCTTTTTTGCAACGTGACTATTACATAAATATCTTTTTCATGATTTCACGTGTATAATTGATATATTCCTTGACTTCTCTTCTTCGCCTTGGTGGGGGAAACATGCAAGGTAGAGCATTGAGAATGAAAACAAAATTAATGTTAAAAATAAATAAATTAGAAATTTGTTTTTAAAAACAAGTGTAAAAATGTGCCTAGGAAATTGTAGAGTATCACAAAAGAATTTGAAAACTCATTAACAGTCTAAGTTGGGTTATTTGGGGGGTTTGAATTTCTTTTGAGGTCAAATTGTTTTTAGCCAAAATCATCAAAAGATTTGGTTTCTAGATATTTCCAGACAAATATCTAGATATTTCCAGATAAATATATTGATATCAGATACCTTTCCCTAAGTGATCCTTTAGGACCAGCAGAACAAAACTTATAAATAATTCTCAAGTTCTTATTGTTGTGACAAGAATAGTAAAACTACTAATGATATTCAAAAACATACCTCAGTAATAGTTAAATAACACATCTCTAATGATCATATGGAAATTATATGTATATTCACATGTATTATATAATTGTGTTTGGGCAAGAGGCCATGAACAGATATTTCTGGGATCTTTCCCACTATACTCAAAAGGAGCCTGATTTCTTTCTAAAGGTCAGCAATTGAAAGGTCAAGAAGTTATGGGAAAGAGAAAAAGGGAATAAGTCAATATATAGTGAATGTTGGGGGTTTTTTTGTGTTTTTTTGTTTTTTTTTTTTAGGGAGGCAATTGGGATTAAGTGACTTGCCCAGGGTCACACAGCTTGTAAGTGTCTGAGGCCGGATTTGAACTCAGGTACTCCTGACTCCAGGGCCGGTGCTCTATCCACTGTGCCACCTAGCTGCCCCTATAGTGACTGTTTTGTGGCAGGCACAGTGCTAATTGATTTTACAAATACTAACTCATTTGATTTTTTTTTTTTTTGGTGAGGAAATGAGGGTTAAGTGACTTGCCCAGGGTCACACAACTAGTGCGTGTCAAGTGTCTGAGGTCAGATTGAACTCATGTCCTCCTGAATCCAGGGACAGTGCTTTATCCACTGCGAGACCTAGCTGTGCCCCGCCTCCCCCCATTTGATCTTGACAACAACCTTATGAGGTAGGTACTATTTTTATCCCTATTTTACACTTGAGGAAACTGAAGCAAATAGAAATTAAGTGACTTCCCCAAAGTCACAGTGTAAGTGTCTGAGGCTCTATTTAATGTCAATCTTTCTAACTTCAGGCCTAGTGTTCTATCCATTGTACCACCTAATTGCTGATACCTTGGTACCACTCTTACAATGAGGTATACTTTGATAGAGTTACATCTAACTCCCAAAATTATTAGTGAATGGACATTTTTTTATTTTTTCTAGAATTATGCCATTTTTTGCTTCTTTGTTCTTTAAAGGGCAGTGGTCCTCAAGGTTTACATCAGGAGGCTTGACTTCTAGCCATGAAAGGTTAGTTATACAAAACATCATTACAAATAGTGAGTGGCATAATTTATCCAACTATAGAATTCTTGCATCAACTCTGCCTTTCCCACAGGCTCACAACAGGGAGTCATCATTCTCTTGACCAACAAGTCTTATAGCTGGTGCTCCCGAATTAAAAACTGGCTCACATTTCCCCACCATCTTTAGGAGGAAATATGTTCTTTTACCTTTGAAATTGAACTATTTTCAGTTCCAAACTGTAAATTGAACAATATTTGGGAAAAGCTGCCCTTTCCTATATAGGAATCGTATCCTTGCAAATTAGAGAAGCAATGTTGACAAGGGAAAAAAAAAAAGTATATCGCAGAAAGTTTCTCCATCTCATTCTAGATTCAAGAAAACTCTGTGGAAGATGAAATTTCAAATCCTTATATTGAATTCTCACATTCAACTAAATTACACTGACAAAGACATTTTAAGCTATTTATTATTAGTTTTATCAACATTTTTAAAAGTAGGAAATTCTGTCATGTCAAATAATTTGTCCAAAGTCACATAGTTATTTCTACTTCTTGCTTTCCAGAATTCACCACCATACCGAAGCTCCTTCTCATACTCAAACTTTACTCAGCTTTTCCTAGGTTATCCTCAACCTAGAGAGTCTCACTGCCATGCTGGGTCTCTTCTCTTATTGGTAAAGCCAGCCCTTCTGGAGCATCTAACTGGGGTAAGGAACCACGTCAGAAAAAACATCTGTTTCTTACTTCCCATACTTTGAAAACAATGCCCCTGCCACTGAAAAGGTACAACCCCAATACAAAACTCCCATTTTCAGCTTCTTTTTGTTTATCTTCCCCCAATAGAATGTAAGCTTCTTGAAGATGAGGACTATCTTTTTTTTTCCACTTCTATTTGTACCCCTGATGCTTAGCACAGTACTGCTACATAGTATGTTAAGATAATAGAATTTGGTTTATAAGATTTATCAGATACTCAGGGGCCCACCTGGAGATTGATTAAAACTGATTGAATTGGGTGAGAGCGACTGACTGCTTACTTCCAGTTAACTAGATTGTAAGCACATCTGGCCGGTACTTAAAAGGGTACTTAAGAAGGTATTGTTCTCAGAAGTTAAAAACTTTGAACTTTACCTCGAGACTAACTTCAGGTCCAGTGAACCAATGAATTTGAATGATGCTAGCCAATCAGCTTAAAGAACCTCCCATTTCTGGGAGGGGAACATGAAGGAGGAAGTGGATGCTGGTGAAAGGGTTCTTCCACTTTTGGTGGGAGACATTGGCTTGGTGGCAGAGGACTTCAGAAGTAGGAGGTTTAGGAAGGCTAGGATTGCCAGGTTAAAAGAAATATGTTCTCAATATTTCTCTTTCTTTTACTGTCTTTTAATAAACCCTTAAAAAACCCAAATTCGTTTATCAGTGATTTTAGTCAGTTTCCCCCCCAAACTGGGGGGACAGATTAGAACGCACATTTAGAATTTTAAATTACACAATAGTAAGCATTCAACAAAGGCTCTTGTCTACCTGCTTATTAAGGATGACATTTTTAATTGCAGCTGAGGTCTCAACTCCAATTCCAGCATACTCATTGCTATACTACATAGCAAGTCCCTTTCTCCTTATGGTTGTCCTAGATCAAGGAAAATAACACTGCCAAAAAAGAATAATAACAAAAATCAGGCAATCTTGAAAAAAGTTGCTAAATTACATGATTTACCATATAAAGAATTTTTAGAAACCAATTTATAAAACTGTATATATTCCAAATGACACAAGTATGTATGTGCATATATAGGTATTATATTGCATGTGAGCAAAGGTTGTTGTTTGTCCTTCTGTTGTGAAGAGGACTATGACATCAGAGTGATGTCATGACTTACAGTGAATTGAGTTTAAGTGAGGGAGGGCTGTGCAAGGTCACCAACCTCATTCTCTCCTCCAGAGCCATCTGAGTCCAGTGGCAAGGTACATATCAGGGCAATTGGAGATGCCCCCATGTGTTTAAAGCAATTGGATTTAAGAGATTTATCTAGGATCATATAGCTAGTAAGTGTCTGAGGTGAAATTTGAAGTCAGATCCTCCCAACTCAAGGCCAGTGCTTAATACACTTTACCATCCAGCCAACATCCCATCAACATAGGTATATAGGTAGATAGTAGGGAAAAATAGAAAGAGAAAGAATGAATATACACACAGAGAGATAAAGAGAGGAGAGACTGACAGAGACAGGTAGATTCAGGTAGAGAGACAGAAAAGGAAAGGAAAAGGCAATCAGAAGAAGAAATGGAGACAGAGAGAGATTGAAAGAGAGAGAGAGAGAGAGAGAGAGAGAGAGAGAGAGAGAGAGAGAGAGAGATGCTCTAGTTAATGGAAAATTTGAGATAAACAGATTTACAAGTACATAATTATAAAGAACAAGTTACATTACATAATATTTGTTAGAATTGAGGGTGGATGTATGGAAAATAGGGAAAATTTTCTAAGGTGACCCCGTTTCCCTAAATAAAGGTATAGAGACATGTGCCCTTTTCTTTAATAAATAGCCATGTTCCTGACCACAGTCAAGCTATTAATTAAGCTATTATTTAACTAATGTCGCTTTTTGTGTAACAAAACACCTATATTAATGTTAGTTTAAATCACTGTTCAAAATCCTTTAAACAACCTTATTCAAAATGTTCTGTCATGTTTAACGAAATAGGATTTTACAAAGGAAATCTTTTTTTTTCTTTTAAGAAATGTTTTATTGATATTGCTTTTACATGATCATTACTTCCCCCAATGACTTTCTCCCCTCCTCCATAGAAACCTCTTTTGTAAAAAATAAGTACAGTCAAGAAAACGAATAAACACATTAACAATGTCTGAAAATATATGCCCAATTTAACACCTATGGTCCACTGTAGATGAGAGTTCTGAAGTCTTTCAACATTGTTTTCCTTTACATTATATGGTCACATTGTAAATTGTTAACATGGAGAAAACTCTCAGGTTGTGGAATTTTCTAGTTCCTAAGTGTTGCTTTATTTATTAACTAGTTTTATACCATTTTCATTAGATCGATTGAAATAATTTAATTCCAGTTATAGTCCATAAAAGTGGCAGCTGTCTTGCTATTTTTCAGTGAAAAAAATATTTTACTATTTTCTCTTGTATTTATAACATAAACTCCCAAAATTAAATGGCTCTTTATAATCAAATAGGAATAAAAACAAGGAAAAAATCAATTGAACAATATCTGACAGTACATTCCACATTCTCCCTCCATAATCCCTACCTCCCAACTGAAAAAAGGAACTTATATGTACTAAATAGTATTCTATACTAGAAACCATTCATTACAATTCATCAGACTATTACTACTTTGAAGTGCTTTCATTTATAGTATAATAGTCATTCATTTTGTAATGTTTAAAATCTAGTGTGTGGTTGCCTGACCTGACCCCAGTGTGGGGGAGAAATTATCTAAAATTTACTGATAAATTCAGCAAGAGTTTAGGCTTTTAAGTATTTATTAAAGAGTAAAGAAGGGCAGCTAGGTGGCATAGTGCACCGGCCCTGGAGCCAGGAGTACCTGAGTTCAAACACGGGCCTAACACACTTAACACTTACTAGCTATGTGACCCTGGGAAAATCACTTAACCCCAATTGCCTCACTAAAAAAAAAAAAAGTAAAGACAACACATGGAGTACAGAAACCCAAGAAAAACCTATCTACTTTCCTCTCTTTTCTGCCACCAACCTGAAGTCCTGGCACAAAAAGGCAGATCCAGGGAGCCAGCCTCAACTTCCTACTTCCTATCTCCCTCCCTGAAAGGGGAGGCCCTTCAAGCTGATTGGTTGAAGGTGATCTCCTGTTGATGTTGTAGTCCACAGCCTCTGAGAACAACAGCCCACTCAGGGCCAGCCAGGTGTGGTCTTGATTTAATCAATCTTAAGTAGGTTCTCAGTCAGTCTTTCAGTCTCACCCAATGCAATCAATTCTAAATCAATCTTCAGGTGGGGGTCCTTGGGTATCTGCCAAATCCTATTATTTTATCACAACTGTGTACATTGTTCTTTTTTCTCCACACTTAGTTGGTATAATGGAATGATATTCTAATATAAAAAAAGACATGAGTTCAAGTCTGGATGCAGGCTTTTACTAGCTGTGTGACCTTGGGCAAATTAATCTGTTTGCCTCAGTTTCCTCGTCTGTAAAATGGGAATAATAATACTATCTACTTCCCAGGGTCGTTGCAAGGATGAAATGAGATGACATTTGTAAAGTTTCCAGCCCATAGAAGTCACTATAAAATTCCTTACTCCTTTTCCTCCCATTCACCTACTCCAAATTCAACACTTTCTTCTATACTTTACCCCATATTATGAATATCCTTCTTTTGATTCTATAATTCTCCATTACATTGTTAACTGAATACTACCATGTTATTTTCCTCAAAAAGCTATACCACTAGAACAACTTTGCATAAATCAAGTTCCAGAGCATTGATTTTAAATGTTTTATTTATTATACTTTGCCTTTTTACAAAGCAATTTACAACTGTATCCAAATGGAGAGGCACAAATAAAAATACCAAAGGGTCTAACTACAATATTCACTAATAATGAAGTGAAAAAAAGGTTAATCCAATGAGGAATTAATTTATTTCAATGTCAGAAGTTCAGTGATCATAAGTACTCCAAATACAAAAGCCAATGAGATATTTCAAGATAAAAATGCTGAATGCAGTGGATTATTAATACTTCTTAGCAATCATGTTTGCAAGATTTTTAATATCATTTGGCTATTCCTCTTAAATATAAATTGTTTTAATTTGCTATTTCTTTAAATCCCACAAATCTCTGAGAAACCTTTGGAGTTATTATCTATCAAAGTCCTTCTTCCCAAAAGCCAATTGTCATTTCAGTAAACTTAAAAATTGGCATTAGCAAGTCATAAACAAACTGAGAGAATATAGATGATCTTTAAAATAGTCTTTATACTTTCCTAGAATTAATTCTGACTAATTAGGATATCCACAAATGTCCAATTGATTTCTATATATCAAATTGTCTTTTTGTTTGCTGTGCCTGACACAATATTCCATCTTTCATTTACATACCTTTACACAATCTGTCTCCCTACCCATGCCTTGAATGAATTCTCTCTTGATTTTTGTCTTTTAGAATCTCTAGTTTTCTCAAAGTTCAACTGAAGTTCCATCCCCTAGATGTTAATGTTCTTGATTTTCCATAGAGCCTCCCTATGTAAATTTCCATGTATATCTTTTTTTTTAATTAACTTTGCTCTTCCTGCCACTAGACTGTAACCTTATTGAGGGCAGGAAGTGACTCATTTGTATCCCCAATGTTTTGTATAGTGCTTGATTCATAGAATGTTACTTAATACTTATTTAACTTGTAAAAATGTATAACTATTATTTTATTATTTATTAACAACTTGACATTATTCAACAATCTCATATTTCTCTTAGGCTCCAAGAAGGCTTGTTCCCAAACAGTTTAAATTCACTCCAGTGGCCACAGCGAGCAATCTTCATAAAACTTAGTTATTTCTAATCTTGCTGTTTGTTTATCACAGACTGCAAAGAATGGTATTCTTGAGATGAAGAAAAGAATTACCTAAGCTTCTGATGATCAAATACTTCATCAACATGATTATTTCAGGCACTTGAATCTAAACAATGAATGAGCATGCACATGAGTTCTTTTAATAATCTATTAGATGATAGAAACATGAATGATCCATACACTGATACAGGTCTTAAATTCTCCCTGTCTTAGTAAATGGTTTCACAATTTCTGGTACCAAAATACCACAAGTTGGACAAGCTGTTATACATTAAACCAACCTTTCTTTGCTGGATATATCTTAGAACACCCAAACAGTCCATTGTTAATATTCTGTGATGGAAACCTATCTAGGTTTGTGTGTGTGTGTGTGTGTGTGTGTGTGTGTGTGTGTGCATGCACACATGCCCTCTGAAAGGTGGAGAGCACTAATAGTACATGCACTTCACTGGCTTAACCTCTAGTCAACAACATTTATTAAACTGACTACCAACCTGTCACTATGCTGTGTTTTGGGACACAAAAAGTAACAAAAGAAAGACAATGCTCTCAATCAACATGCAAACATACAAAATAGCATGCAAACAAATATAACAATGCAAGCTATATATATGGTCAATCAGAAATAATTAACAGAAGGAACACATAAGAATTAAGAAGATTTAGGGACGATTTCCTGTAGAAAGTAGGATTTTAGTTGGGACTTAAAGGAATCCAGGGAAGCCAGTAGTCAGAGTGGAGTTCTTCCACTGTCCCAAAATGAGACTTTAATGGAAATCTACTTTAGAGTTTAGATATGAATATTCACAGTTGTATGCAAAACAATTACAATAAAATTAATTTTCCCTCCTAGATACAATAATTGTGTTCATGCTGTGTTCACCTATAGTCTGGGAGACACCTAACACTTACTAGCTGTGTGACCCTGGGTAAGTCACTTAACCCCAATTGCCTCACCAAAAAAAAAAAAAAAACAAGCAAAAACTATATAACATAATGTACCAGATCTCGAGGAAGGCAAGATAAAAAACACATAATAATTAATCCAGTATCTTTCTTTTTTATTCTGAAATATAGAATATGTAAAGGAAAATGTCATGTGATAAGCCTGGAGAGGTAAATTCAAGAATTCAAAACAAACTGTGGAAGGTTTGGAATTCCAGGATAAGACTGTTGTTTTTGATTAAGCAAATAATATAACTAGATAAGACTTTGAGGAATAATATTATTTGAGCAATGGTGCCATCATTTAATTTCAGAGGGAGGAGGCTGAAGTCTACAATACTTGTTAAAAGGCTATTTTAATGTTCAGATAAAAGGTTAAGATATGAAGTCTGAACTAAGACAGTTGTGATAGGATTGTAAATGTCAGAGATATTTCAGAGGTGAAATACAATTTAGCAACTAATTCTTTGCAGGGATAAGAGATGGGAAAGAGTAAAAGATTAGCCTCTGGTTGTAAGGCTGTGGAACTAGAATTATGATCGTCATTGACAGAAAGAGAAATTTTGCAGAAAGAGATAAGATAATGAATATACTTTGGGGGATGTTCAGCTTAAAATGTTGATGAGGCCTCTAGCATGAAGTTAGAAGTTGGGGAGAGAAGTTGTGGGAAGGAGGAGATATGAATTTATTTATATTTTGAATAGAGATTAGATTTGAAGCCATGAGAATAGATGTGCTTTTCAAGTATTACCAAGGATAATCAAAGATTATCAAAGCATAAAGAAAGGGACCTAACAAACGTATGGACAGGCCGTGAGGGCAATTGAAGAAGGATAAATCCATACTTGAGGAGCCAGATGATGATGAGAGTGAAGATGCCTATAACTTATTCAATATCTCTAAAACCTTTCTATATTGATTCCCTTTCAACAAGGAAG
This sequence comes from Dromiciops gliroides, assembly GCF_019393635.1. Taxonomy (NCBI): domain Eukaryota; kingdom Metazoa; phylum Chordata; class Mammalia; order Microbiotheria; family Microbiotheriidae; genus Dromiciops; species Dromiciops gliroides. Next base: position 356,411,047 of record NC_057861.1, on the reverse strand, counting down.
TATTTATTTATACTATACAAATCTGATTATTTCCCCACTGTTTAAATAGCAACTGAAGAATAGAGCATATCATGGGGAAAAGATCATACATCATGGCTGGCAAACTGAGGTTTGAATGAATTTAGATGAGATCCTTATAAACTTTCTCTAAAAGAAAACGGAAAAGTCAGAAGCAGTAGAAGCTATTTTTTCCCCTTAGGCAAATATATTAATCCACTAAAAATTATGTGAACCAAACCATTACTGAGGAATAATACACAGCTTTAAAGAGCTCCATCAGAATTTTATGTGACCATTTGTCTCAAAGCCTGGCATCAGGGGGCAGCTAGGTGGCACAGTGGATAAAGCACTGGCCTTGGATTCAGGAGGGCCTGAATTCAAATCCAACCTCAGACACTTGACACTTAACTAGCTGTGTGACCCTGGGCAAGTCACTTAACCCTCATTGCCCTGCAAAAACAAAACAAACAAACAAAAACAACAACAACAACAACAACAACAAACAAAGCCTGGCATCAGAGTGAAGATCAGGGTTCAAGTACTCCTTCTAACACAGAGTGGATATGTGATCACAGATGAAGCAAAAATACTAAATCTTTAACATCATAATTACCGACAGGTTGTCTTTTTGTCAAAATAGTCTACATATATTTAATTCTCAAGAATTCATCACTATAAAATTGAATGTCTCGATCTTCTCCTCAATCCCCCCACCCAAAAAAATTAAAATAAAAACAAAATAAAGGATTGTATAAAGAAGCCCTTCTGGTGACGAACTAATCTAAAATCCAAAGAGAAGAAAGATATATTAGCCTTAAATCCAGAAAGAAATAAAGTCACTAAATGAAGAAAGAAACATTGATTTCAACTCATAGTTCAGTTCTAATAAAAGTACATGCATTTCCATTTGTATTTACTTGGATATTCTGTGTAACTACAAATAAAACAGTTTTAAATCTGAACCCATAATCTTTTTGACCAAAATTATTATTTTTCTTGACCACCCTCTCTTTAGTAAATACCACCATTATTCTAGTGATTCAAAATAAACATGTGAAAGGGTCCTTTGACTCCTTGGATTTTACCTCCTAGTATAAGAAAACATATCAGTCACAGTGTTTTAATTTGTTTTGTTTGGGGTTTTTTTGTTTTGTTTTCTTTCCAATATAGCTTATATCAATCCCTTGTCTTTTTTCTTCCCACTGCTACCACCCTACTTTCTGTTCCTTTATTGCTGATATTCATATAATGTTACAGCTGGAAAAGACACTAAAGTTATCTGTTCCAAATTCAATTTTCAGAAGAGGTAAACTGAGAACCAGAGATTTCTAAGAGTTTTTCAAGTGTCCCACAGTTTTAGAACCAAGATTAAAAGCCCAGTCTCTTGATTTCTAATCCACTGTTTTTCAAAAATACCAGAAATTATAAGCATAATAATTCCTTGGCAAGTAAACTTTGAGGTTTAACAGGAAGTTCCCCTCCATTCTACTAGATTGTGAGAAAATAATGGGTTTTGGGGGGACCCAGGGACCCCCCCTCCAGGGTTTAACTATGGAGCCTTGCCTGATCTCTTTCAGAGCTATCCCAGAGCCAGTAGAAATTACAAAGCAATGTAGATTGACTTTCCTGACTACCTAAAGGAAGTTAACTTCCTTTGGAGATCCCACAAAATGATGTCAATCAATTGACTTGAATGTGACTGGCTAATTAGCTTGGATCAATGTGCAGTGACCTGCCTCTACCTGAGAGAGGATAAAAATCCTTGGGGAAAGGATTTGCTTTGCCTCTCCTGGATACGGATTTACCTTACCCCGGGGCTCGCAGCCCAGACCCCCTTCCTAGGATTCTATGCTTGGTTTAGATGCAGTAAAATTTATAATAAATGCTAAATGTCAAAGATTGGTGCAGTAGCCTCTAATTTATAAATAGCAATATATTAGAAACCCCAGTTAAGTTCCCCAATATCTTAGGTCAGGGATAGGCACACCTAATATATTTCAAACAACACAAGATCCAAGGATTGTTAACCAAGGCTGAGAATAGAACACTCCACAGCTGCAATGATATTTTGATGAGCATGGTACTGTCTCGTACTTATGCCTCAGGATTTGGGAATTCCTCTCCCCTTAGACTTAGGAGATCTTTTTAATTTTTTCCATTTTTTATTTAATATTTTATTTTTCCCCAAATACATGTAAAAACAGAGTAACTTTGAGTTCCAAATTCTCTCCCTCCCTGCCACTTTAAGAAGAAAATCAATTAGATATAGGTTATATGTGCAGTAATACACAGCATTTCCATATTAGTAATGTTGTGAAAGAAAAGACAAAAAAAAAACCCTCAAGAAAAATAGAGTTAAAAAATTATGTTTCAATCTATATTCAGACACCATCAGTTCTTTCTCTGGGGGTGGATATCATAAGAACTTGAGTTGTCTTGTATTGCTGAGAATAGTGAAATCATTCACAGCTGATCATTCCACAATATTGCTGTTACTTTGTACACAGTACATTTCACCTTGCATAAGTTCATGTCAGTCTTTCTAGTGGTTTTTTTTTTTTTTGTTGTTGTTGTTGTTGTTTTTTCTGCTTGGGAGTATCCCACTCAGGATTTCTTATAGCAGAATAGTATTCCATTATAATCACATACCACATTTTTTTCAGCTACTCTCCTCTACTGATAGGCATCCCCTCAATTTCCAATTCTTTCTCACCAAAAAACGAGGCAATATAAATATTTTTGTACTTACAGGTCCATTTCAATTTTGTTTTTTATCTCTTTTTGGGATAGAGATCTAGCAGAGGTATTTCTAAATTTTGTTTTGTTTTGTTTTGTTTTGTTTTGTTTTGTTTTGTTTTGTTTAGTGAGGCAATTAGGGGTTAAGTGACTTGCCCAGGGTCACACAGCTAGTAAGTGTTAAGTGTCTGAGGCCGTATTTGAACTCAGGTACTCCTGACTCCAGGGCTCTATCCACTGCACCACCTAGCTGCCCCCTAGCAGAGGTATTTCTATGTCAAAGAGTATGCACGGTTGTATAGCCCTTTGGGCATAGGTCCAAACTGCTCAACAGAATGGTTGAATCAGTTTACAATGCCACCAACAGTGAATTCTGGTAACCTGTAAATTAAGGAAACAATCAATATAGGAGAAAATAAGGTTTCTAAGGGGGGAGAAGAACTACAGCTCCTGGTATCCCAAAGCAACAAGCTAAGAGAACCCAAGATGGGAACCGAGGACAGGGTTTTTATGGGGTAACAGAACAAAAGGGAACCAAAAGACTGCTCCAGTAAAGAACAAACTAACTACTTAATGTAAATGAAACTTTAACGAAAGGATGTATAAGACTGCTCCTGAGTTAAGTATAGAACTACTTAACTCTAAATAGAAAATACTTAATGTCCGTGGATCCTTTTACATAATAACATAAAGACCAGGAAGTAAAGTGGGGAATCATTGGGAGGGAATAGTTTTCCTAGGGGAGATCCATAAGTCAATCAAGAGTCCAGAATTGACAAAGATCAGTTAGCCTCACGCAATTTACCTGTCTGGGTAGGGAATGAGTCAGTTCTCAGTAAATTTGTAGTTATCAATTCATGACTCATTTTCCCCACATTCCCTCAAATATTTATCATTTTTCTCTTCTGTTCAATTAGCTAATCTAATAGGTATTAGGCAGTACCCTGAAATTGTTTGATTTGCATCTCTCAATCAATAGTGAGGAAGGGCTTTTTTTTTTTTTCCTGGCCAATGGGGTTTAAGTGACTTGCCCAGGATCACATAGCTAGTAAGTGTCAAGTGTCTGAGGCTGGATTTGAATTCAGATAGTCCTGAATCCAGGGCCAGTGCTTTATCTACTTTGCCACCTAGCTGCCCCCGAGGAAGGGCATTTAAAAGTATTAAGTTCGTCTAAGGTCAACAAAATCTAATGAACACAGCCTATAGAGGGCAAGTGCTTCTTCCCTTGAAGTATTAAGAAACTTGATTTAATATGGCACATTCTTTCGGGTTCCATTTTTTTTCCCACATGGCATCATAAATATGGGATCTATACATAGTCCATCTACATTTTTTTTTTTGGTGAGGCAATTGGGGTTAAGTGATTTTCCCAGGGTCACAGAGCTAGTAAGTGTCAAGTGTCTGAGGCCAGATTTGAACTCAGGTCCTCCTGAATCCAGGGTCGGTGCTGTATCCACTGTGCCACCTAGCTATCCCCATCTACATCTTTTAAATGGATGTTTCAATTATTAAACTAAATCTATTCTTTGCCAAACTTTATTGCTCTACATTGAAAAAGCTCTACTCAGAAACTAGGTCGACTCTATCACTATCTGAGTAGTGTATGCTGACACATAATCCAAGTTCATTGTTTATATTTAAATTTTCATTACTTTTAATTTTTCCTTTAAAGTTTTATGGGTAGTTTTGTTTTTATGTCACAGTAATTCATTTATTCCCCCTTCCCCTCAAAAGACACACCCACATAAATATTTGTGTACCCATTAACCCAACATATATGGCATATGCATATATACACATATAAACATACACATACACATACATACACATATATTCATGCATATACATATATAATCTGATACATATGTATATATGTATGTTAGGAAAGGGAGAAAATCTTCAAGAAAGCAACAATAACACATAACCCAGCGAAATGTTCATTTTTTTAGGGCATGTTCCAGATCTTCTTTCTCTTATTCTTCTATTCATATTGTTAATGATTGAATAGGTAACCATTAAATGCTTGCTGAATAGTGTAGTATTCAGTTTTGCATCATAATCATGTGAAATGTTAAAATATTTTGGTTGCTTCTTCACAATGTTAGAGTAATGTTATTATAAAGAATATAAGGCAACCGATATAATGAAGAACCATTTGACTTCTGAACAATTAAAGAATTAATTTTTAAACTTCCCTTTTATCTGTAGGATGACTTGGCACCTATATAAATTCATAAACCGAAATTGTTCTGCTACAATGCACAGTATCCTATTTGTCATTCAGGGTCGTTTTCCATTTTCTAGTGCCCTGTATGACTTTGTTCATGGAATAGGAAGCAGTGTGATGCATCATTTATGTTCGTTTCTACTTTATTGACTGATGGCCACCTTTGCTGTCAATCATTCCATTGCATTCTGTCAAAAGTAATATGTAATATTTAGTTATAGCTATGACTAAAGTGCATTCACCTGTACACATTCAAACTAAAATCAGAAGTAATCATTAGCTTAGGTCATATGGTGGATTTTGAGGGCCAAATATCACCCAATACCATGGGCTGTCTAAGTAACTTAAAGCAGTACATGCAACCCACCTGTATGTCATTCCTTCTGAGTAGTCAGACTATGCTTTCTAATCCTTTTTATTCCCTCTTTCACAACCATGAACATGTTCACTATGAATGTGTGGAAAAGAAAACTGAGTTTACACTCAGAAGATATAGTTTTGAATGAGGACTCTTGTGTCTGTGACTGTTTCTTCAACACTTTTGGCCAAGTTTCCTCATTTGCATAAGGACAAGATTGGACTCAATGACCCCCTAAAGTTCCTTTTTTTCTCAAAATCAACTACCCTGTTTCGCTAGCACTAATAGGAATTTGCAAACACCTTTCTTTTCTTTTATAATTATTAATGTAGTTATAGAAACTTCAAGGATTTCAAGAAAAAACATATCAATAACAAATGACCATGCAAGTCTCCTGGAAATGGATGACTTGCCCTTTAGTGTGAACTACTTTGCTATATGGTAAAGACTACTTAAGCAGGCATTTGCTATTTCTTAGGAGAGTAGGCCTTTTCGTGGGAGATCTTTATGATAGTAGATTGCTTTCTGTTTATGAGATAAAATCAGTGTTAAGTAAACTTGACCTTTTAGGCAGACACCCTTCCAGTAGAGATGACAGGCTATACTGCACTTTCATTATCTTTTTGGTATAAATAAATTCTTATGTGACAAGTCTAAATAATTTACCCACAGTCATTGATTTTGAGGTTATAATAGGGTTTTGTGTCCTGAAGGAGTTACTACATCAACTCACAAATTAAGACTATTGGAATATGGCTAGACCTGCCTTTGAATACTCATAGCCAGTATATTGGAATGAAATAGGAAGGGGGGGTGGTGGTGGTGGTGATGGAACATGATAGTATTTGGAAGACAATATACTAACCTTGAAAGTTGGTGAAATAAACTGATAGAATTTGACAATGCTTGCTCAAATCAGGTGCTATGTATACTAACTCAATATTTCTTTTTTCTTAGGTAAGAAAGCACCATTTAGATGGTAATTAAGAGGACCTAGTGAAGGTTTTCTATAGCAGGTGGGACTCAAAATGGAATTTAAAGGAAAGTCAGTAGTCAGAGCAGAGTAAGAAAAATATTTCAGGCATGAGGTGAACCAAAGGCATGCTGGGAGTCAAGAGATAGTGTCAGAGAGACAAAGAAGATAGAAGGATTGGTCTAAAGGAAAATCCAGGAAAGGAAACAGAGAAAGAGCAGTGTGATAAGTAGGAGAGAAGCCAGAAGAGAATAGTATCTCAAAAACTTATTAAAGAGCAAGCAGCAAGCATGAAAACATGATGAATAGTTTCAAAGACTTCAGTGAGGTCAAGGAGAATGAGAATTGAGAAATGGAAATTTGATTTGGCAACTAAAAAGAAACAAATTTTACTTTTATCTGAAATAACAAGTATTTACAGAAGAAATAGGGAGTTTCAACTTTTATTGCACAAATACTTCTCCACTTCATTTTGTATGGGAAAAGGCTTGTGATTTCATAACACATAACAAAATTTAGTTAGGGTTAAATTTCCCCATTTTGTAGTTGTAATTGTGTAGGCTATTCCTCCTGATTTCTAAAGAAATACACTTAAAATTTTAGAGAACTTTAAGGATTTTGAAAATAAAAGGCAAAAAAAAATGATCCTTGAATATATTTGCACAATGGAAATCATCCAAATGAGAACCTTAAATTTCAGGGAAATAACTGAATTGTTATTGCCTAGTAAAACAGTCCTTTACAAATACTATAGGTTGAATATTTTCTTATTTAATAGGGCTATTTACCAAGGCATTTCTAATACACAGTTCTCTAGAACATATAAAATGATCTTTTTAGAGATGCAAGATGACATAATAGAGGGGGAAAAGAAGCTGATTATTTGAATTCAAGTCCTAACTCAATTATATGAGCTTGATCAAGTAAAATAAATGATAGCAGATTCAGTTTCCCCATCTGAAAGAATTAGAATAATAATGCCTGTCCTATATACATAATGAAAGAGCTGTAAAAATCAAATGATTTATTGCATAAAGAAGTGTTTTCGGGCATCAAACATTATAGTTGCCCCCAATATGAGGCTCCTCCTAGGGGGAGAATAAAAGAGGAGGAGAAGAGTTGGAACGCATGGATGAGGGTTATTCAAAGAAAAGCTCAGGTGATGGGTAACAAACAATGTGACAGCAAACTGAACCATATATATCCAAAAGGGACAAAGGAAGAGACAGAGTTATTTTCTTTTAGAATTCCCACAGTATTTGAGCACCATTAAGAAAATAAAGAAGGGGGCAGCTAGGTGGCATAGTGGAAAAAGCACTGGCCCTGGATTCAGGAGGACCTGAGTTCAAGTCCGGCCTCAGATACTTGACACTAGCTGTGTGACCCTGGGCAAGTCACTTAGCCCTCATTGCCCCACAAAAAAAAAAAATTAATTTAATTTTAAATTTTTTTAAAAAAATCTTCTATGTATAATAACCAACAAATGGTTTAAAAGAATAAAGAATATAAAGAAGGGGCATTTAGGAGTGGAATCCATAAAGGTAGAATGGGAAATATCATAAAAGGGAAAATGAATGGTGACAAGTGAAGAAGTCAATAGCATCAACAAAATCAAAGACTTGGAGAACTTAGATCCCCTTTCTCTGATGGGGAAGATATAGCTGTAAGGAGATGAAGTGGAATATCATTGCCAGGGCATTAAGAATTCTTCCTACTGTCAATGAGTATTGAAAATAGATTTTTTTCCTGTGTCAATAATTCTAAATGTTTTCCAAGTTTATGTATTTCATACTAGGGATCCTTCAATGATCTAAGAAAGGGATAATCTGCATAATTTTACCAATAAACAGGAACAGATATAGAACTGATCTATTGGGATTATCTCTTTAAGTTTTACTGTTTTTGTGTCTTCTCCATGAGAGTAAGAAAGACCTTTAGTGAATATCAAGCTTTCTGCATATTTTATTTCTCAGCATATAGAAATGATCAGAGATTTCTTATAAAGATATTCCTGTTGTTATTTTTCAATGATCTTGTAAAATTTTTAATATTTACAGGAGATATACCTTCTTAAAGTAAAATAAAACATTTAAGAAAGAATTTTGCTCTACCAAAACAAATGCTTAAAAATAATAAACTGGTTTTGTTCTACCTTTCTATATAAATTATAGAATAGATTGCTTTGGAGACCCAAAGTTTAAATATGTTTTGTGCCTAAAAGTAATGAAGCTGCCTTTCTTTAAAAAAAAAAAATCCTGAATTCAGAAATTCCAATAAATTTGTGAAGACACTTTCACCCTTAATCAAAGAAATATTAAGGAATCATTATACTGAGAATTATTAAATAAAAGTTATTCCTTATACACTAAGAAAATGCCATTAATTTTAATACTAATATTAGATAATTTCTTCTAATATTAGTACTAGGATTTTATTTTTCTTAATTAGTATGCTTATTTGCATAAATACTAATTACAAATATAATCATAACTAATTTACTAGGAATGATTTATTCATTTGGATCATCCTAAGACATGCGAAAATCAATAGGAAATCTGAATTATGTTTAGAATCAATTGAAGGACCTGGGGATATATATGAATTTTGTAAATTAAAGATTTGAGGGAGATTGAGACATGATATCTGTCTTCAGGTATATGAAACCTATCACTGAAAAAGGGATTAGACTTGTTCTACTTGGCCCCAGGGGATAGTAATAGGAACAATGGGTGAAATTTTCTAGCAGTCAATTCCAACTTTAAGTAAGAAAAAATTTTCTAATAAAATTATCCAAAAGTTGAATGGGAAGTAACCTCTTGTAATTCCCCACATGATCACTCCAAAACCCTCCACATAATGCCATAAGATAATTCCTAGAGCAGCAGAATCCACAGAGTGCGGGTTGAGCAGCTCTTGGGGGGAAACTACTGGGGTTGCTGCTGGAGCTAGGGTAGAACTTGGTTGTCTTGCCCATGCTGGGAACCAGAACGCAATCTTGAGTAGCAGGCACAGGTGTATGTGTGTGGGGGTGGGGGAAGGCTCTCCTGGAGCTAGCAACCATAGTGAGACAGAATTCTGTTTCCAGGCAAAAGAGCAATCATACCTGGGGTTATTTACAGACAACAGCACAGACCAGGGGTGTGAAGAACCTACCTCTTCCTAAATCAATCTACCTGTGTCCCCAAGAAGCTTGGGATAGGTCATCCTGAAGGCAGTTCCCCACTTTAAGGAGATAAAAGTCAATAAATAGGCTAGAAAAGGAATGAACAGACAGAAAAAGATATGGACCATAGAAAGTTTATTTGGTGAGAAGGAAGATAAAAATACACCCTCACAAGAAGTTTAAAAAGTCAAAGCTGGGGCGGCTAGGTGGAGCAGTGAATAAAGAACCGGCCTTGGATTCAGGAGTACCTGAGTTCAAATCCGGTCTCAGACACTTGACTTACTAGCTGTGTGACCCTGGGCAAGTCACTTAACCCCCATTGCCCATCCAAAAAAAAAAAATTAAAAAAAAGTCAAAGCTCCTACATCCAAAGCTTTCAAGAAAAATATAAATTGATCTCAGGCCATGGAAGCACTCAAAAAGGAATTTGAAAATAAAGTAAGAGAGGTAGAGAAAAAAATGGAAAGAGAAACAAGAGTGATGCAGGAAAGTCATGAAAAAAAGAGCCAATGGCTTGAAAAGCCAAATGGAAAAGCTCTCTGAAGAAAATAATTGCTTAAGAATTAGGGTTGACTTTATGAGAAATCAAGATGCAATAAAGCAAATGCAAATGAATAAATAGAGGGCGATGTGAAATATCTCCTTGGATAAACAGCTAACCTGGGATATAAATGCAGGAGAGATAATTTGAAAATTATTGGACTACCTGAAAACCATGATAAAAAAAGAGCCTAGACATTATCTTCCAAGAGATTTTCAGAGAAATTGCACTAATATTCTAAAATCAGAAGGTAAAATAGAAATTGAAAGAATCCACTGATCACCTCCTTTAAAAGATCCCAAAATGTAAACTTCCAGGAATATTATAGCCAAATTCCAAAGCTCCCAGATCAAGGAGAAAATATTGCAAGCAGCCAGAAAGAAACAATTCAAGTATAGTGGAGCCACAGTCAGGATTACACGATTACACAAGATCTAGCAGCTTCTACATTAAAGGATTGAAGAGCATGGAATATGATATTCCAGAGGGTAAAAGAATTGGTATTACAACCAAAAATCACCTACCCAGCTAAACTGTATATAACCTTTCTGGGGAAAAAAAAAATGGGACTTGAACAAAAAAGAGGACTTTCAGGCATTCTTGATGAAAAGACCTGAACTGAATAGAAAATTTGATTTTCAAATATAAGACCCCAGAGAAGCATAAAAAGGTAAACAGGAAAAAGAAATTATAAGGGATGTTAAAAGGTTTAACTGTTTAAATTCCTACATGGGAAGATGATACTTCTAACTCATAAGAAGTTTCTCAGTATTAGGGCAAATGAAAGGAATAAATTTAGACAGAGGGCACAGGTGGCAATTGATTATGAAGGGATTATATCTTTAAAGCATTTATTGTTTGTTTATTGTTTTGTGTTTTTATGTGGGGCAGTCAGGGCCTTGCAGTTAGGGACTATCTTACGTCCGATGCTGGATTTGGACTCAGGTCCTCCTTAGTCCAGAGCTGGTATTTTGTCCACTGTGCCAGCTAGCTAACCCATGATAACATCTTTAAAATAAAGTTCAGGGATGAGAGCATTGTACTGGAAGAAAGGGAATGGGAGAGGTAGACTGGGGAAAAGTATCTCACATAAAAGAAACAAGAAAAATCTTATGGAGTGGAGGGGAAGATGGGGGAGGAGCAGGGGAATAAATGAGTCTCACTCTCATCAGAATTGACTCAAATTGGGAATAACATACATACTCAAGTAGATATAGTAATATATCTTGCCTTGTTGGGAAGGGGGAGGCTGGATTTGAACTCAGGTACTTCTGAATCCAAGGTTGGTGCTTTATCCAATGCACCACTTAGCTGCACCCTGGAAAATAAAGTTTTAAAAATCAATGTTACAATTTGTTTTTACATGTAAGATGGGAAAAATTATAAAAAAATGATAGATAGATAGATAGATGGATGGATAGATAGACATAAACAAACAAATAAATTAGTGAGTAAATAAATATATGGGTAAATAAATAAATAAGTGGATAGATGTATGGAAAAATAAATATTTGGAAAAACAAAAATAATTTATTGTTTAATTAAAATGCAAAATAGATAAGTTGTTAGGTAAGTAGATAGATAGATGATAGAAAGATAGATAAATGAGTGTGTTTGTCAATTAATTAATTAAATTATAAGAAAAATTTGAATGGGATTCCTGAAATAGCAGTAGAATTATCCTGATAAAATCTGTAGGGAAATCCTGGATGACAATATAGCAGATATGATGTAAAGAGAAACTTTTTAAAAATATGAATAAATGATATCAAATTGTTTTCTTAGGTCCCTTGAAATTCTGAAAATCTGCTGTTCTATACACTTATAGGAGAAATATTAACATACATGAATTAATTGTGTATACATTTGGATGTGTGTACATATATGTATGTATATGTATACTTGTCCACACACCTATATATACACACTTAAAGAATTTTATAAATTAATGGAATAGGGGGCAGGTAGGTGGTCCAGTGGATAAAACACCAGCCCTGGATTCAGGAGGACCTGAGTTCAAATAAGGCCTCAGACACTTGACACTTACTAGCTGTGTGACCCTGGGCAAGTCACTTAACTCTCATTGCCCCACAATAAATAACTAGATAGATAGATAGATAGATAGATAGATAGATAGATAGATAGATAGATAGATAAATCAATAAATTTTTAAAATTTAAAATTTAAAATAAATGAATGGAATAATTTAAATTATCTCTTTTTCTCTCTTGGTGTTTCTAAGTGTAGGCTTTGCCGAAGCAAACATTCATGAAAGATTGCTGTTGTTCAGTTATTTCATTCTTTGTCACCACATTTGAGGTTTTCTTGGCAGAATTACTGGAGCAGTTTGCCATTTCCTTCTCCAGCTCATTTTACAGTTGAGGAACAGAGGCAAACAGGGTTAAGTGACTTTCCCAAGGTCACATAGCTACCAAATGTCTGAGGCCAGATTTGGACTCAGGAAGATGAGTCTTCTGATTCTAAGCCCAGTGCTCTATCCACTGCACCATCTAGATTAGAATAAGAATAATATATTAATTGCGCACTGATTCATGAAAATATTAAATATAGTAAAACAAGGAGTGTTTAGGTTGGAGTAATCTAGGAATATGGTATAAATGTCTGTGTGTGATGATGTTATATTGTAACATATTTATATTATATATTTCTAATTATATAACCTATAATACATAAAATAAATATGTGTATATAGATATAAATATATGTGTGTATGTTGTCATTATAAGATACAGCTCAGTGATCACAGGCAAGATCCTTAAGCTGTCTGTGCCTATTTCCTCATCTTTAAAATAGAGCTAATTTAGGTAATAATGCCTTCATAGGATTGTTATTTTCATCAAATAAGAAGAAAAATGTATGCCAAATATATTGTAAGCCATAAAACGAAATATAAATGTGTTATAATAATTATTGTTAACAATAGCAACAGCAGCAGCCATAATTGCTACATTAGAAGTAGCATTAACAGTAGCAATATCCCATGTATTGTCTCTCCAAATAAACTTCAAGTTAATTTAAAAATTTTATATTTTATTTTATTTTTATTTTTCCCATGGTGTTCTTATTTCCAAAAGAGTTCAAAGAAGGAAATTTCATGCAAATAATGAATCAATAATCATGGCTAATGCTATTGATACATGTTTAAATCAATCTGGGAAAATATACATCTCTTCACATATCTATGCTCTTGTTTCTTTAGGATTTTTTTTCACGACAATGACATATCAAGAAAAACATTTATGACAATATAAGAAAGAAATAGGTGGATTTTCATAGAATATTTCTATGGTAGAGTCAGACAACTGCCCAAGAGAAGTGGAAAATATTATTTCAATATCCATTGATATTTTTATTATAGAAACAAAATAATTAGTAGAAAAAAATGCATCCTTAAAGATCTCCTCAACAGAATGCATTTATTAAGATCATAGAAGTTTCCATGAGAGTTGTGAGTACAATGATCATTTTTGCATGGCTGAGTATTATATTAAACATGAAATCAAACAGAGAGAGATATGTCTAATAAAAGGTGTGTGTGTGTGTGTGTGTGTGTGTGTGTGTGTGTCTGTGTGTGTGTTTTCTAGGAACCAATACAAAGTTCATTTAGAAGAGAAATCCCTAGTTTTGAAGCTATATTTCAGAGCTCTTGATTTTAGATAATATTCAAGTGGCAATTCAATTCCTTAGCACTACAGAGCCTCTCAACAAGATCCAGTCTCTCTAAAGAGATCTGCCTAGCACTTTAAAAAGGCAGAACTAAGTCAATGAATGACTCACTGCCCTACATTATGGTGTTCTATTGAGCAGACAACCTTTTAAATTATTCATCTGTGCCTTCATCTTTCGCAATTACTTTAGATGAACAATTGTCTGTCCTCTAAATAGAACAGGCGGTAAAGATACAGATGGATTTTATTTAGGAAACTGAATAACTCATTTAGGTATTCTAAGTTGTGTGTTGCTGCCACAGCTCGTTGTTTTTTGTTTTTTGTTTTTTTTTATAAACCAATATTGTCTTTTTGATGCTAAATGGCCATGAATATGGGAAATCATGATCTCTAAAGGATTGCATTTACAGGTGCCCAAAAGGGTGATGGAAATACCTATGTAAGAATGCAAGGTGGTGACATCCCTAACAATGTCTTGTATGTTAGAAGTTATATATAAGGAAACATTAAGTACAGGTATAAATAAAAAAAGGGTCATTTACATGGTAAGAATAACAAGTAACATCTAGAGTGTGCGTATTACACTAAAATTCACTAACATTAAAAGATCAGAAAATAGATGCAAATAAAAAAGTGCATGAAGATTTAGATGCAGATACAAAAGAAAAAATATTCAGGAAGATAGACTTGTGATTTGAAGAGAAGTAGGCATGGCAAAGAAACCATGTATTTATCATATGTTATTTTACCCCCATTAGAATATGATCACTTTGAGTATATGAACTGTTTTTATTTTATTTCTTTTATTTTCTCTTTCCTTGCTTTTTATCCTCAGGACTTAATATAAGACTCTATACATAGGAAGCAATTAATAAATATTTGTTGGATTTTATTTAATCAGATTGGATTCAGTCTTGGTTCAAATTTTGCCTTTACTACTTACTAAATGGTCAAATGAATCAGACTTTCTGGACTTGATCTTTTTTTCTATAAAATGCAGATGTGGCATTAGATAATTCTCAAAGTCGTATTTACAATATTAAAAATCATAAGTCTATAGGTGTTTACCATAATTCTAGACATGCTGACATCAAATTCAGCTTAGAATCAATTGAATCATCACAGATTCCAAATTAGTGGAATCTGATTGGCTGAAGAAATTTTAGTGTCTCTCAAAAGCTATAACTTTATTTCCCTGCTCTCTTGTCATTACATTATTTAACCCTAAGCAAAGGCATCACTGATCATCACATTCTTCAAGCTAAACTCAGTAATTCATTAACTGGTATTCTTTTCTTGGAAGTCTTTTATTGAAAAGTATTACAATTTTAATACTGAATATAATTTTATTGGATTAAAAATGTGGTAATGATGACATCTTTAGAATATACCTAATCTTATACTTTCATAGTTGTGCTATATATAGCATGTTCTCCATATGAGAAAATTAATATATTGTGACTGATTCTAATATATTGTGTACAAAGCATCATAAAATAAGTTTGAAATGTAAAGAATGTCAATATTCATCTTATTCAGCCCTCTCATTTCAAAAATAAGGAGAGTGAATATTATTTGAGACTTGTAAGGAAAACATCAGAAACTAATTAGCTGCAAAGGCAGGACTAAAAAGACAGAAGTGGGACAAGCATATGGCTTCATTAAAAACAAGCAGAAGTAAACTGTAGGGTGCATAGATTTAGAGCAAATATTTCAGTCCTGTCCAATTTGGCTTCAACTTTTGTGAATTACTACAAAATCTGGATTCTACAATATTTTGTGATGAACGACATTTTTTTCTTTTAAGGAATAGAGTACCTCTTCCATTATGATTGTGAATGATTTCAAATTAACCTAACTTGCCCATATATTATTTCTGAAGACATAAATCATAGAGGTTTTGACTACATCTAAAATGTTACACTTGTTGTGTTTAACTACTAGCACAATAATACCTAACCTGACATTTTAGAACATCTTAACCCTGACAACATGTGATTTCTTGGCTAGTTGAATTGAATTGTCTGGTCAAAATCAATCATTAGGACAAAAAAAAAAAGTTTGTGTCCTAAGTTAGTTCTCCATCCACAAAAGAACGTGAGGAGATGTAACTAACAGAGAAAATCATGTAGAAAACTCAATTAGAATATTATTTATTTTTCTAGTTAATTTAAGCAAAAGTAGATGTTTACTATTACTGATACACATAATTTCTTGATTTTTCCTCTTTCCTTTGTGTGTATGGTCAGGTAGGTAGCATAGGAAATAGTTGCCAAGCCTAGAGTCAGGAAGACATATTCTTGAGTTCAACTCTGACTGCAGATACTTACTAGCTGTTAGTCCATAAGCAAGTCCCTTAATCCTCTTTGACTCAGCTCCCTCATATGTAAAATGAGCTGGAGAAGGAAATGACAAACTATTCCAGTATTTTTGCCAAGAAAACCCCAAATGGGGTCATGAAAAGTCAGACATAACTAAGGACAACAAAAAAATAGCTCATATTTTTTCAAGGGAAGTACATACATTTTACAGTATGAATTATTATAATAAGCAATCTACATAAATCAAATGATCCAGAAGATTCATTAGCCTTCATTGGTATATAGAGTGCAAGAATGACTATTACTGTTATGCTTAAGCCTTATACATTAAGGTTGGTAACTACCTCCACATCATGGTTTGGAAAAAAAATCCTCTAATTACAGGCTATAGGATAATTTCCAAGAGGTTTGACTGTTAGTGTTCCTTCTTAGATATTAAGTTGTA
The DNA here is from genome assembly GCF_019393635.1 of Dromiciops gliroides. Classification (NCBI taxonomy): domain Eukaryota; kingdom Metazoa; phylum Chordata; class Mammalia; order Microbiotheria; family Microbiotheriidae; genus Dromiciops; species Dromiciops gliroides. The sequence goes on along the minus strand of NC_057861.1, from coordinate 356,394,594 downwards.
ATTTCATCTTCGTTCTCCTGCTGATAAAGGAAACGACTTATATTCACTCTCAGAGGTGGTGAATGTACTGCCAAGTGGTTTAATATGGTCATTAACATATTTTTTCTTATATTTATTCTCTATTCCATAATTTTTAAGAAAAGTGTGGCCTGGGACATTTTAACGTGAAATTTAACTTTTGATAATCTGTTTAGTGCTGAAAAACATAAACTATACACTTTGTTATATTTATTGATTGGAACATATAGATTTTATCAGGAAATACCATATAACATATTTATGTCTATCATTTTAGAAGATATGCCATTTTTATAGATAAATTATTACTCATTTTGTCCAGGGTAAGAATCCAATTTGCATAAACCATTTTGAAATAAAGAACTTGGTGGATATCTTTGCATTTTCATGATTTTAAGATACTTTACAGGAAACAGAATATAGTAAAGAACATATTCTAATCATATTTTTTTCTTTTTCTTTTTTTTTTTTTTGCAGGTCAATGAGGGTTAAGTGACTTGCCCAGGGTCACACAGCTAGTAAGTGTCAAGTGTCCGAGGCCGGATTTGAAATCAGGTCCTCCTGAATCCAGGGCCAATGATTTATCCACTGTGCCACCTAGCTGCCTGTCCCCCCCCCAATCATATATTTTCTTAAAAACACATAGACATTGTTTATTTCCCCTCTAAATCCTGGGGTAGAAAACTACATAAGTGAATTTCAGTAACTTACAATTCTTTAGATTCCTTATCTTTCAGATCTGTCCCTATAAATGCAAAGCTTAATATGAATTAGGAAAAAAAAATATTACAGGCACATTTTAAACATTATATTTTCAGCTATGTATGGATGATATATCTAATGAACCACCAATTACTTTAACCCATATCTTAACAATCATGAGATACAAAATCATCTGTTTTTTGTTTTGTTTTGTTTTGTGTGAGGCATTTGGGGTTAGGTAAGTGACTTACCTAGGGTCACACAGCTAGTAAGTGTTAAGTGTCTGAGCCCAGATTTGAACTTAGGTCCTCCTGAATCCAGGGCTGGTCCTCTATCCACTGTGCCACCTAGCTGCCCCTAAAATCATCTGTTTTAAATTTGTACATTGTAGTCCAGAGTAAGTCCCAGTTATTATATTTTAAATAACGAATGAATGAATATATGAATGAATGAATGGATACATGAATAACCAAAAAAACCCCAAAAAACCCAGGCAAGTGAACAATTGTATAGCGAAGCAAACAAATATATAAATAAATGAAAACAAAAAAATATCTCAGAACCAAAAGAGTACATTAATTTTTGGAAGATTGCAACATGCTATGATGTATAAAAACCTAAATTCCCCCCAAAATACTTCAGTAAACCACTAAAAATCAAGCAAAAGGAACAAAGATAAAGAAAAACAAAGAGAAATGCATCTATATTTCTTCTATAAGGAATAGGGACTGAGTAATTCCCAGGAAGAAAATTTCCAACCAGAGCCAAAGTAGTCTGGTCTAAATCACCATGATCATCAAAGCTAGGTCAATATATACCCAAGCCAGGAATGAACAACATTTTTTAAAAAGGTATAGAATACCACCCATGAAGGAAAGTTCTAGGGATCTTTCAAGATTGTGCTACCAGCAAAATTTAGCATATTGAATATTTTGGGGGGTCTCTATGCATCCTAGAAGACATGGGGACAACTTCATGTTCTAGACTGTACAAAGATCAATAAAGAACAAGGCTTTAACCTTAATTGAACCTCAAGAAGACTGAGCAATAACATAAGCAGTCCTCCTGCAGAAAGTTGAATGCAATCAGGAAACACATACAAGACCAAGCAGTGCCTTCCCCCACTATCCAAGTGAATAAAAGAAAGTATAATCTGGGGAAAAAACAAATCTAAATGTAGAAACTAAATATTTAGAATTGAATAAGCAGATTTAAACTCTGGACAGAAAGATTACTCTCTTGAACTTGTGAGATTTAAAATTGGATATAAGAGCATTAAACTCTCCTTTAACCTTTCCCTTATATATCTCCCAGACCAGTAAGAGAAAGAAGCCTCTGAGCTTTAATTAGAGAGGGATTAATTAGCTTTTATTGTTTGCGAATTAATTAGCCAACAAACAGGTGATACTGATTAGGGAAATAGGAAAGTAGAAACACAAATGAATAGTCTTAGGGTTAGGGTTGGCCTATATTCTTTTATAAAACTCACCCAATCCCAAAACTACCTCTCAGGCTGAGAACCAGAGTCAAACACGTGCTGCCACTGAGAACCAGAGCCGATCATCCGAACACGCAGTCAAACCTGAGCCAGAGTGTGTGAGCAGAGAGAGCGAGCACTTCCGTTCTCCCCTCATTTTTAAGCTGGCACCCTGGAAGTCTAGCATGCTTGGCCACGCTCTCCCAGGCAGCAGCAGGCGCACGGCTGTTCCTCACGGTCTCCTCCCCAAAAGGGCAGTCCTTCAAAAACTGGTGGTCCTTCAAAAACTGTTTCAGTAGTATGCGTTCAACTCTTAAATTTTAGTTAAAAACTTTCATTTTTTACCACAAACTGAAATAGAAGTGATAATGATAGAAGAGATTATTTGAAACAAGTCCAAAAAGCTGGTATATACACATCAACACAGTCATACACATGTATACACATCTATATTAATATTTATATAGAGAGTGAAATTCTTTCAAGTCTACAAGATATGAAATATTTATGGTTTTGGTTTTGGTTTTGGTTTGTGTTTTTGTTTTTGTTTTTTATTGTTGTTCATCTCTTCCTTGTTTTTGAGCCAAGGTTTCCTTAACTCATCCCAGCTGCAAGTTCAGTGAACATTCATGCTACAATAGAACTACTTTTCATTCACTGTGAGTTTTCAATTGCATCATTTATTACCTAGGGTGTTTTGCCCTTTGGAGGAAGCCTAATGGCCTTTCCTCTGAAGGGCTCTACATATTGCTTCTGGTCTTTGTACATATACCTTATTAGCTTACCGCATTGCTGCTCAGACCTCCAATGCTCAAAGGACTCTTCAATCTCAGCTTCTTCCAGAGCAGGGATAGGAATAAACCACAATGCTCTGCTATTTTCTCTTTTATAATGCTTATTCCATTTATTTCTTGTCATGTGCCTACAGCTAGCATTTCTAGAACTTTGTTAAATAATAGTGTTGGTAAAGAATGATCTTTCTTTACTACCAAACTTGTTAGAAAAACCATTACATGTACTGTTGACTCTTATTTGTTAAATAGTTACTACTTAATATATTAAGGAAAAGCCCATTTATTCTTACAGTTTCTGGAAGTTTTAATAAATATAGGTGTTGGATTGATCCCCCACCCAATCCCCCTTCCCAGGGCAATGCATTGCCTGGGCTAACCTTTGTCAATTCCAGACTCTTGATCTACTTATGGACTTCCCTCAGCTATCCTTTCCCAATGGTTCCCCACCTTACTCCTTGGACTTTATGTTATTATGTAAAAGGGTCCACCTACATTATATAGTTTCTATTTAGAGCTAAGTAGAATACATACTTAACTCAGGAGAAGTTCTATGGTTTCTTTTGTTAAAGCAATATTTACATTAAGTTCCCTTTTTTTGTCACCCCATAAAAACCCTATTCTTGGTTCCCATTTTTGGGAATTCCAAGCTTCTTGCTTTTTGGTACCAGGAGCTATATAATTCCTCTGCCCCAATTAAAGACCTTATTTCTCCTATATTGATTGTTTCCTTAATTTACAAGTTAACAAGGACCAAACATATTATTGGTATAATCTAATCCTGTAATATTATAGACATTTTTTTTAAAAAATGGTTTCTTTGGTAATGTCACTGAATTTTTTTTTTTTGCATCAATGTTCCTCAGAAATAATGATGTCTAGGGAGCAGCTAGGTGGCGCAGTGGAAAGAGCACTGGTCTTGGATTCAGGAGTACCTGAGTTCAAATCCGGCCTCAGATCCTTGACATGTACTAGCCGTGTGACCCTGGGCAACTCACTTAACCCCAACTGCCTTACAAAAATGAACAAACAAACAAACAGAAATAATGGTGTCTACCCAAATTTACTATAGTTTATGAAGGAAGATTCAAATACAGAAAAAAGAACTGACATATGCCTGTATGCATGCATGCATGTGTGTACATGCATATACACATATATGTATATAGACATATGTGTGTGCACACACATATGCACATGCATATATATGTGCAATATGTATATGTGTGTGTGTACCATTAGACATAAATCTGTATGTATGTGTAAACACACACAGAGATTGATTTCTAATCATAGTCGTCTCAAAATTTGGGAGGGGGAAGGGGGAAAAAAGAAAGTTGCATGATAAATGGGTGACATATTTTAAAGAAACAGCAAGTTGTGCATATTGTATTGGTAATCTTAGGGCAATGCTCTGTTTCTATCCTACTTTGTTATGGAAATGTTTGTTTTATTGTTTAAGTTCAAAATAAAATAGAATTATTTTAAAAAACAGTTGTTGTTGTTGTTATTTTTCCCCCTCTACCTTTCCTTGGTTTGAGTATTAAAGTACTATTAATATCTTTAGTCTAGTGTTTTTTTTTCCCCTCTATCTTTCCTTGGTTTGGGTTTTAAAGAAATATCAGTGTCATAAAAATTTACTGAGGAATTACTTCCGTTTCAGTTTTTAAAACATTTGATCAAATCTAATAATTAATTGTTCTCTTAATTCTGATAGAATTCACTCAAAAATTTATTTGATCTTCTTCTCACCCTGATTAGGAGTTCATTTATAACTTACTCTATTTATTGATTTATTTCAGATATTGTGTTTTTTAACAAAATATTCTCTCTGCCTCTCTCTGTCTCCCTGTCTCTCTGTCCCTTTTACTCTTTCTATTCATTCTGTCTCTGTCTGTCTCTGTCTCTCTGTCTGTCTTAGGATTTCTTAGTTATCTTAATTTGTTCAAGAGATCTTTCAGTAAGTGAGAACAATATGCAAATATATGTAAAGAAAAATCAAACCACTCCCTCCCTCCCTCCCTCCCTTTATCCCTCCCTCCCTTCCTTCCTTTTCTTTTGTCTTTCTTTCCTTTTTTTTCTTTAAGAGAGAAAATTTGGACTAAAATAGAATCAAGCTGAAGACAAACATGGATCCTCAAAGACTGAATCTCTGCCTATATTTTATTTTATTTTATTTTATCTTATTTTATTTATTTATTTATTTTTGTGAGGCTATGGGGGTTAAGTGACTTGCCCAGGGTCACACAGCTAGTTAGTGTCAAGTGTTTGAGGTCGGAGGGTCAGTGCTTTATGCACTGCACCACCTAGCTGACCCCTATATTTTATGACTAGAAAACAAACCCAAATTGCTTACTCATTTCACTTGGTTAAAGTCAGTTTTTGACTAGCAATATTGATATTGTTATAAAACTAATCATGTAGACAGGACAATTATTGTAATTATATTAATTTCCAATTTTATACTGTGAGAAAATAATTGGTTTTGGAATGTCCAAATGCCCCAGCTAGAGGGGATTGATTGGAATAAGATTCATTGGATTGACTGACTTTGCTGATTAACTATCTTAAAGTTAATTCACACCTGCCTGGCCCTCAAGAGGGTATGTTCTCAGAGGGTATGAACTCTATTCTCAACAGGGGACCACCCTCAAGTCCAGTGAACCAATGGATTTGGTTCATACTAGACAATTAACTTGAAGCAGTGTGTAAGGACCGCCTCTCCTCTTCAACGCGCAGTTAGGGAGTTAGACTCTGAGGAGCTCATGGTGGCAGAGGACTTAGAGGAAGAAGGAGGACAGGCTATGCTCTATTTTTCCTCTAAGCTAGATAGGCCTTTTCTTAACTTTCAGAAACATGTTCACTCTCTTTCCTAATATTTAATATACTTTAAGAAATGCTTAATACCCCAAAACTGGTAATAAAGCTTCTAATTTATAACAACTATATTAGGAACCCCAGCTAATTTTCCCCAAACTTGGGACAGAAATGATGCGACCACGCATTTAATTTTACACATCACAATATACATGCATATAGAAACACAATTATCAGAATGTATATGTATGTGTGCATGTACATGTGCATGTATGTATGTGTGTAAATATATAGAGGGATATTTGGTACAGATAAAGCACCAGTACTGGAGTCAGGAGGACCTGAGTTAAAATTTGGCCTCATGCACTTACTAGCTGTGGAATTCTGGGCAAGTCACAACCCCAATTGATTAAAAAAATAATATACATATATGTATGTATATATTTATATAAACATATATATGTATCTAACACACATACATATGTGTGTATGTCTATAAAAAGCTATAGAGAGAGAGAGTTTGTCTATCCATATCTCAGAATTCTCAATCAAAATTCCCTCTAAACAAGAACAGGATAGGAGACTATAATACTATAATGCTATTTGTACATGGATTTATCTACCGAAGAATATATGTCTTAAATTAAATACTGCCTTTGTTTCTTTTACCTGGGAAGGTAAGCCCTTGGAAAATAATTTCACTGCAGGAAAGCACTTAATCTTAACATTTGAAATCAGGGGTATGACTTTGCCTTAATGGTGGTACTTAATTTGGCAAACTTGCTGATCTCCCCTGGCAGAAGTGTTTTAAGGCTTAGCTAATATGAAGTAAGAGCCATAATATCTTTTTTGGAAAGCCTCATTCTTCATTATCAGAGATGAGGTCACTAGTGGGTCAGTGAAGGGAAGCTGCAACTTTGCTGTCATCATGGCTCCTGGTCTGTTGATAACATTAGAATTTATGTTCATGGCCCACTTGAAGCTCTATTCATCTTTATAGGCATGAAGTCTATGTACCAAGAATAATGATGCAACCCTGCTTTCTCTTTGGGAGCATGCCATTGCTCATCTTATCCCTGAGCAGGTAAAACCTAAGTGTTAAACTAAGAAGCCTAGTCTAAAAAGACGCTTCAACAACTTCCTGGCTTCTTTGGTGAAATCCTTTGGTATTTCCTTATTCATTTCTTCATTCATGAAGGAGATATTAATAAAACAAATTGACCAATATTACTTACAGTTTGAAATTGGTACCTGCTAGTCTGAATAGATCAATTGTACATGGTAAAAGACCTGAAGGCAGTTAAGATGCTCATTGTTTTCATTTTTTCAAAAAACTGGAAGTCTAGAGAAAGGTGAGCCTGGTAAATTAAAAAAATAATAATAAATAATTATGACCTTAAAATTTTTAAAAATTAACTTATATGATGGTAAATATTGTCTAATTTAAAGGAAGTAATATACCCACTTAACCTGGGTTTAATATATTATTTAACCAGGAATACTCAGACACTTTCAGTGAAAGGCTACAAGGATCATGACCCTACATAGAAAAGTATCTATAGTAAAAGATCATGTTAAGTAGGAACATATGCAAAAAAGTGTTTACTTTATCATCATATGCCTGATGTTTTCATTATAAAGATTTGAAAGATACATCACAAATAATTTTTAGTTTTGGCATCCTACTTAATGAAATAGAAAAATAGTATCTTTGAAATCATAAAGAAGAACAAAAAAAAAAGAAAAAGAAAAATTAAAACAAGGTAAGAATAACCTAAGCAGATTCTCCTAAAAATTACATGGTTGTAACTTTTTTTTTCCTTCTCTGGGCATCCTACTTACAGGTCTTTCATTTGAGATAGTATCAGTGCTTTAACACTACTCTCATCAATGTTATCATTGAATGTGACATTAGACTAACCAGGATTAAAGGCTTCTTATTGTGCTGTTTAAAATCCAAATTGTGTGTCCTAATATGCACCCCCCCCCCGGCCAGGGTTTTTTGGGGGAAGTGGGCTAAAATCACTGATAAATTCAGCAAGAGTTTATGCTTTTAAGGATTTATTAAAATATAAATTAGTGAAGAGAGAGAGATTGAGAATATATTCCTTATAGCATAGAATAATCCTAGTTTGGATCTATTTGGTATAGCCAGAGAGAAAAAAACAAACTTCCTTTCCTAGAAGCCCACGTGAAGTCTCTTGCCACCAAGCCAATTTCTGAACGAACCAAGAGGGCCCCTCCTTTTCTCTGTCTCCCGCCACACCGGTTCCTCAAAAAAAAGGAGGAAGAGGCAGTGTGCTAACCTCCACTTCCTAGTTCCTCTCTCCCTTCCTTAAAGGAGAGGTCCTTCAAGATGATTGGTTGAGAGTGGTCCCTTGCTGATGTCAGTAGTACACCTCCTCTGAAAACATGTCACTCAGGGCCAGTCAGGTGTGGTCTCCATCCAATAACCCTTAAGTAGGTATTCAGTCAGTTTCTTAGTCTCACCCAATTCAAACAATTCTAAATCAATTCTCAGGTGGGGCCCTGGGCATCTGCCAAATCCCATTATTTTATCACATTATATAAAGCTTTATTTTTGTTAATCAAATTTTCAAGCTTGAATTAAAAAAAAATGTTTAAAAGCAAAGGTTTAGTAACATTGAAAATGTTTTTGGTTGTTCATTTAAAAGTAACACCTTTAAATTGAAAGTGCATCTGGTGGGGGCAGCTAGGTGGCTCAGTGGATAAAGCACTGGCACTGGATTCAAGAAGACCTGAGTTCAAATTCAGGCTCAGACACTTGACACTTACAAGCTGTGTGACCCTGGGCAAGTGACTTTTCCCTCATTTACCCCCCTCCCCCCCCAAAAAAGGAAAGAAAAAGAAAAAGAAATTTTATAAGAAAGTACATCTGTCTTATAGAGAAAAACCAACACCAGGTGAAAATAAGGATAAGTTTCTGCACAGGCAAAAGAATGAAAGCCCTCTCTGAGAAGGAAAACATTTAGTGATACAACTCAATGGCTTGACAGGGAATATGAATATAATATAGGACCATCATTGTTCTTGTATCTAATGACTTGTATATTCACTTTTTCAACTTCTCAGGAGATGTTAAGAGAGAGGTAAGACATAGAATAATTATCTACCTCTCTGATACTTGTAATGTACAATTTATAAGTTGTGCAGATACTTTGGAAAATCACATCACATTCCTCAGGTAATTGGATTATCAATAAGATAGAGTATAGTGGAGGGTACCAGTTTTGCAAAAATTCTAATGTCCTAATTGTTTTCTAACCAATCCATTAGAAAATTCCAAAAAGTAACAAGCTAAAAAGTTCTAGCAATGCATGAAATGTCATCACCACTGAATTTACAGTAACTGAACTGGCAATTTTGACATTTTGTCTATTGGTGGCAGTAATACTTCATTTAAGTAGTCATCTGTCTTTAAGATCATGTGTATTATTGGATATTGAGAATAATTTCTTTAATACTTCAACAAATTAATGATATCTTCAATGTGAGTTCTCCCACACATATTGGAAAATTTCATTCATGTAAGTTTCATTGTTATGAGTGAATGGATAGATAGATGAATATATAGATAAATGAAAAGACATTTATTAAATTTAATATTGCCAAATACTGTTAAGTGCTGGAGATTAAAAAAATAAAGGAATGTATCCCTACCATCAAGGAGTTTACATTCCAATAGGAGAAAACAAAATATGCAGAGAAACTATAGTCTGAAAGTAAGGAGAGGGAAAGAATATGGTTTATAGATGTGGATGCATGCGCATGAGCACATACACAATAAAATAGCCATTGATCCATGGTATCTGGGTTCAAATCGCTCCTCTGATTTATTACTACTTATGTAAATAACTTGGACACCTAGGTGGCATAGTGGATAGTGGCCCTGGAGTTAAGAGGACCTGAGTTCAAATCTCACTTCAGACACTTACTAGCTATGTGACTCTGGGCAAGTCACTTAACCCTGATTGCCTTAAACATCCAGGGTCATATCCAGTCATCCTGATAAATATCTTGCAACTGGACCCAGATGTCTCTGGAGGAGAGAGTGAGATTGGTGACCTTACATAGCACTTAAAACTAATTCAGTACAAGTTACGACATTATCCCAATGTCATGGTCCTCTTCAAGAATGAAAGGCAAACAAAAACTTATATAAGAGTAGTAAATTTCCTTCATGTTCCTGGACCTCAGTTTCCTCATTTTTAAAATTAGGGGTAAGACTAGATTTCTGCTGATTTCCATCCTAACTCTAGTCATTTGGTCTTATATGTTGCCAACAAAAGCCTTGAATAAAATGCAAATCTAACAGTTGTATAGCTACAGAAAAATGCACAATATTTATTCTAGAATTACTAAACTGAACTAAAAATTACTACATAGGCCATCTAGTGCTACCTCCTCATTTTACAGAGAATGAAACTCAGGCCCAAAGTGGCTAAAAGATTGTTCTAAGGTCCATATAACAAGCTGAAGTGCTGGGATTTTAGTCTGGGTCCTATGCCTCCAACTGCAACACTGTTTTTGAATAATGAAATCAATTTATAATTTTGTACAATCAGTCATATTTTTGTATGGATAAACTTGCCCACCACTTTGTTTTCATTCCCTCCTTTTTAGTTATTTTTAGATTTTGGTATTCTTTTTTTATAAATGTAGTCATATTCAATATTCTCTTCTGATTCTGTTCATCTTGTTTGACATCATTTCATATAGCTCTTTTTATAGTTCCTTATATTTATTTTCATTTTTATAGCATCATGTGTTTCTATAACATTGCTTTATCATTATTTATTGAGCTCTTCTTCAATTATTGAATACATACACAAACACATATATACACACACATACATGTATGTGTATGTTGATTACAATTTTTTTCCATTACAAGTAAATATAGAAAATGACCCAGTATTTCCTCTAGTAAGGTCTCATGCTATAAATAACATGTGAAGAAAAAAGTCTATGTGATTAAAAAAAAAACCTAGATGTTCAAAACTATTCATTTATTTTGCTTACTTATATGGATATACATATATGCCTATGTAGATTTATATATGTGCATATATACATTCTCTACAAAATATGCATGTTCATGCATATGCATGTCTGCTGTACATGTGTGTTTGTTGTGTACAAATTATATGGCCAATGATAGCAGAGTAGCTGAGAAAATTATGGAATACAAATGTGATAAAATAAAAGGATGCTATAAAATGGGAAATAGGAAATACGGAGAGACTTATTTGAAGTGATACAGAGAAAGATTAATAAAAGTAGAACTGTATATATTGAATACAACTATAAATGGCAAATGGAAAAGGAAATGACAAACCACTCTAATATCTTTGCTAAGAGAACCCCATGGACAAATTCATGAGGTCACAAAGAGTCAGACACTATTGAACAACTGAACCACAAAATACATAAAAGAAGAAAAGAAAGACAAAATAAGTCTTGGTACACATGATACATTTCTTGTTAGGATTTTTTTCTGCTAAGTCATTTGTTTCTATGTATATAAATGATTAAAAAAATGATGTCAATCAATTGACAAACATTCATTTCCAACAGTATAGCAGAAGCTGAGCTAGAATCTGAGGATATGAGGCCAGAAATAAAACAGCCTCTGCCTTCAAGGAACTTATGTTGAATTAACAGAAATACTGCATTTACTTAAGAGAAAAACATCAAACATATACAATGTAATTTTGAAGAGAGAGAAAGAGAGCAAGAGAAGTCTTAGATTATGTCCTTTATCTTAGATGATTCTTTGTTTATATTTACTGATAGTTAGGAAGTTTACAATATATGTCTTGATGTTTTTTGATAGGCTTATACCAGCATAGAAAGCTGTAAATTTACTAATCCAGGGAGTTACTTTATGCTGATAAAACCAAAGGTCTATTCTCTATCCCTTATCCAATATTCATTCCATTATGCCACTCTTTCTTTAATGGAAAGGGTGTTATGAATAGAAATCAAGAGACAGGGGAATATCAGACTTTGAGTCTCTTCATTTCTCATCAAGAAACACTCTTATATGTGAGAAATTCAGTGAAAATGAGCATTGCAGACAACCTTGAAGGGGAAAAGTCATCAAAAGTTAATACAGTTTGAAGAGTATATATGTTAATGGAGAAGAGGCAGCTCAAACATCCTGCCCTTGGACAAGGAAGGTAAAGTGAATTGGAGCTGATTGTATGTTTATTAAACACAGGCCTCTTCTTTTTCTTTGAGGTCATTTCTCAAGCAAGGAACTGGAGGTCTAGAAAGGTAAAGTATTTCTAAATTGAGGGTTTGGACTCAATTTCAAGGTACCTATCAACTCTAAATTCTATAATACTATAAAGATAGCAAAGCTCTTTAAAATATATCAATAATCTTCACTAAGAAAACAACAGCTAATGGTAAATGGGCAGAGGGTTTCAAGCTGGATAAAGGCTGGCACATAGTGGGTATTGAATTTAAATATTTGTTGATTGATTATTGATTGATTTAATCTACTATAAGGTTATTGTCTTTTGACTTTATACATTTATTTGAATTCTTTCTTTACACTTTATCTCCCTCATCAGAGGATTACCTCCTTGAGCAGTAGAAGTGATTTGGCCATTTCTTTGAATGCTAGTGCTTAGTAAAGCACCAATAGTGTTCACTAAATTCTCAATGACTGACAATTGGAAGCGTTGTTGTTCAGTCAGTTTTTCAATCATATTAGACTTTTTGTGACCCCATTTGAGGTTTTCTTGTCAAAGATAGTAGAGTGGTTTGCCATTTCCTTCTCCAGCTCATTTTACAGATAAGGTAACTGAGGCCAAGAGGGTTAAGTTACTTGTTCAGGGTCACATAACTAGTAAAATTCTGAGGCAGATTTTGATCTATGGTCTTCCTAACTCCAGGACCAGAACTCTCTCCACCTTACCTTGCTGTCCCAATGGAAAATTTGGGGATTAAATACAAGGAATAAACTATAACCTATCATTCTGATGATGAATTTACAACTGAAATGAATGTAAAAAAAATGTTTTCAAGAAGATGAATGAATTGCATGGTAGTTGGGTTTTTGTTTTTGTTTTTTTACCCCCATCAAGGTATTATGAAACAGCTGAGCAAATTAGAATATAGTTAAGTACATGGGAGAGTAGAATGATACCTAAAAGGTCATCACATTTTAAAATCCTCATTTTAGAAAAAAATAATAACTTACATTTAAACAATGATTTTCTCACAAAAATCCTGGAAGGTAAATTTTGAATATTTTATTTCCCCCATTTTATGGAAAAGAAAACTGAGACTAAGTGTGGTTACTCAGCTTACCCACACTCATATAGCTAATAAATGTCAGAGCCAGGTTCAGCATCAGTAAACCTGAGTCACTTTCAATGCCACCTTATCAAAGTTTGAGAACCTAGACCCAAAGTCACTAATTGCATGGTGGCAGGATTAAAACTAAAACACATTTCTCATGCTTTTCTTTTCTCTTTCTATTATGTTAGATTCCTGTATTTTAAAGGATTTTGAATCATGACATTGGATGTATTATCACATCACAAGGAATGAAAGTACTTCCATTAAAATTACTGCAAGAATTCTCCAAAAAGTGTGCGGTGTGTGTGTCAGACAAAGAGGAGAGGGACAGAGAAAGAGAGAGACAGAGATGGAAAGACAGAGAAATGGTGGATACAGCTTATCAAATCCTTATATCAAGTAAAGGTTCAAAGAAATTAGAATGTTGTATGGAAAGAAGAATATATTTTTGTTTGAATTTAGGAAAGTCTTCAAGATTGTAAAGACCATTGAGAAGTAGAATAAAGAGACTGTGTTTTAGTTAACCATGCCAATACAGATGATAGGAATAAAAACTTTGTAACCACTACCTGAATTATTCAGTGATGGAAATGGGCCTGGAGAGTCTAACTTGGATGAGTTAGACGGAACCAAAGAAGGGAGTAACAGCAGCAATAATAACACTAAATATTGAGTGCATACTGTAAATGAGGTTACAGTGTTCAAGGTAGGGATATGTGTATTGTGAGGGCTAAAATTTGATACACGGAGTGTTATTTGGATGACTTGAAGTAATATTGGGGTCCCAGAAATATGAGGGACCTTTTAGGTTTAAACCTCCCCTCTGAACTACCCTTTTTATTTTATTTGGTTTTTGTTTTTTGTTTTTTTGCAGGACAAAGGGGTTTAAGTGACTTGCCCAGGGTCACACAGCTAGTAAGTGTCAAGTGTCTGAGGTCGGATTTGAACTCAGGTACTCCTGAATCCAGGGCCGGTGCTTTATCCACTGCACCACCTAACTGCCCCCCCAAACTACCCTTTTTAAATATTTCTCCCAGGCCAATAAGAAAGGAGCCTCTAAGCTTTAGTTCACAAAAGGATCAGATTTTATTACTTCGGAATTAATTAAACAACAAAGGTGAAACTAATAAAAAATCAAAGATAAAGAAATAGGAAAATGGAAATACAGATGAATATTATTAACTCTAAACTTAACCTATGCAACCCCAGACTGATTTCCAATTAACCTAGTTCAAAGGAATTTAGGGTTTTCTGTCATTAACTCACCCAAACCTGAACAGCCCACCAGACAGAGAACCAGCACATGCCACCACAAGGGCCAGGACCAAAAGACTGAGAGTGAGCTCATGTACCAAAAGTAGCCGGCCTCCCTTCCGGGAGAGTTCAATCTCCCCTCCCCCAAAAGAGGAGGTCCTTCAAAAGCTGACTTCATAACCTCAGGATGGGTCTGGTGTGGCCCCTCCCAAATGAGTTAACTAAAAATGGGAATATTAATCTTTACCACAAATAATTTTTACCATAGTATGTATGTATGTATGCATAGGTAAATGTGTGTATATATATATATATATATATATATATATATGTATGTGTGTGTGTGTGTGTGTGTGTGTATGAATATGCGTTTGTGCATATATATATATATATATACACACATACATACTTGAGGGAGATAGAACATATAAAAATATGAAGTGGTTCAATTCAGTTTAACAAATATTTATTTAATCAGTCAATCAGCAAGTGTTTATTATACTCTAATTATGTGCTAAGCAGTTTAATAGGTTTAGGGAAACAAAGACAAAAATAAAATTGTCTCTACCCTCAGGGAGCTTACATTATATGGATGATATAGCATCCAAGGATGTGCTGGAGATAGATTAACCAGAGAGATTTTGAAATTTTCAATGTGAACATTTACGAATCAGAAATATGCCATCTCTGAAAATAAGGACTAGATTTGTTTAGACTTAAAGAAGTGTTAATAATGCAGATTAATTTTTAAAGTACATATGAGCCCTAAACATTTACCAGCTCATCCTTGTACTATTCTACTATTATTGCTTAAGCTCAGGCAGAGTGCAGTAGAAGGCTCAGGGAATGAAATCATCATTGTGCTAGAGATCTGGTAATTGGAGGGATAATAATAACAACAACAACAACAACAATAAAAATAATGATAACAACAAAAAATAGCATGTATAGAATGCTCTAAAATTATCAAGGTGCTTCCTATCATTATCTGAGTCTTTCAATATCTTTGATGTATACTCACACAATAAGTGTGGCAAATAAGTGGTATGCACAATTATTTGCCATATATAAACACTTATACTGCATACAATATCAGAGAAGGGCCATCATTAAGGGCTAGGACATCAGAGACATCATTGAAGATCTATGACTCTATAAGGAAGGATCAGGTCTGGCAACTTTGAAGGAAAAATGAAATTTAGGTAAAAAAGAAAATATTAAGAAAACCATGTTTTTGTTTGTTTTGTTTTTGTTTTTTTCCCCCAGACAAGGGGAATAACCCCAAATGAGAATGTAATTTATAAACAATAAACTGGCATATCTGTAGGATATCCCTATAGACTATGTTGAGAAAATGTATAAGTCTGACAAAGAAAAGAAACAGCAAAGTCTTGAAGCCATAGATAATAGGTTTATTGATCCGGTCTCAGTTATAAAACCCAAAGACCTTGAGCAGAGCCAGGAGATGGCATTTATACTCTACCAGGGCTTAAAGGTATTTATACCATACTATTTATAGACAAATTCTTCCCACAATAGAATAAACCCCAAGTGGTACATGTACATAAGTTTGTCATCAGAACTTGCCAGCCCCTTGGATTCCTTTTCCACTTAAACAAATGCCACCTTAGTTGCTAAATTTGACCAACGTGGGTTGCTGAACACTTAGTTACTGACCGCTGAGGTGGAGCCATATGGCTGCTAGAGGAATAGATGAATGTCAGTTACATACTTTCTGGACTTGATGGTTATATGGCATTGGAATTTGCTCTACCAGTATCTGTCTTACTTCCTTCATTATTATTTACTTAAACTAGTTAATGAATGCATAGATAAGTGAAATCACAGTTTTGTAGTCTTTAAACTGTTTATTGCCATAGTTAATTCACTTGTCTCTAAGGGTTGGCAAAATCTCACTCACAACTAGAAATGCCATCAGAATTCACTTCATCCCTGAGAAGGTGGGGTGGGGATCTGTGAATGTACTAATGAGTATGGGGAAAATATAGAGTATCTTTGCATACTGGAAACCAAGTACCCTAGGATTGAACCCATCCCACAAACCACAATGGCTGGTTGTAGGACAAGGAGGATAGAATTTCCTGTCCCTTGAAGGCTCATCTGAGCAGGTTTTTTTTTTTTAATAATAGACAAGAAAACATTATTACAGCTCAAGTAGAAGAGAGGAATGGTATAAGGAAAGATCAAGTAGAGCAGAAGGAACAGAGAAGAGGTAATTGATAGTGTAGTGATACAGAAATTATAAATCCAGGTCTATCTCGGAGCATGTAGGATTATCTTTGATTTAGGAATGTTAATAAGTGAGCTGTAAAATAACTGTTGTTTTTGTTTGTTTACTTTTTAATAAGAAAGACAATTACTGGACTTGGTTATGCTTTGTTTAAAGACAGCTGCAGTAGATGTTTTATAAAAAATTTTCATCACTAATGAATCTATTAAAAATATAGAGAGAGCATAGTAATCTAGTGACCATTGCTAAGCATTGAATAATGAGAGATTGAAGTAATTTGGGTGGTCTTTTGCAAGCCTCTAATCTCCCTCTAGAGCTCCTCTACACTTAATCCCTGTATAGAGCAAGAGCTGGGGGAAGGGTGACCTGGAAACAAAAAGAAAAAACAAACAAACAAACAAACAAAAATATTTAGTGAATACAATCAGGAAATAGTCATGGGTTCATTCAAACTGTCTTTGCTTTCTTCACTGGCACCTTCAGTAAAGTACTTGCCATTTGAAACAATTATGGAAGGTGCCAAGGTTTAGACCATCAATGATTTCTCAATCCTCAACACAGTTCAATCAGTGGTAAGAGGAACAAAGAATAAAGATAGTGGAAAAAACAATGATCTATGTAGAACAACTTTGGAAAAAAAACTTTTTTTTTCTTTTGTAGGTTTCTTTTTTCTATATTTTAAAAGCAACGAAATTCACTGATGAGATTGACTGCTTGTAATACACCTGATTTCTTGTATTCATTTAATTTACATGGAGAAATATTAGTGTATTTCCTACTGAAATGTCTACCTCCTTAAAAAGTAAGTGGTAATAAGGGCAGCTAGGTGCTGCAGTGGATAAAGTATTGGCCCTGGATTCAGGAGGACCTGAGTTCAAATCCGGCCTCAGACCCTTGACACTTACTAGCTGTGTGACATTGGGCAAGTCATTTAACCGTCATTGCCCCCCACCACCAAAAAAAAGTAAGTGGTAATACAGTGGAATTTTCCAAATACCCATTCCTAGAAATGTAAAATTTTGAGAGGGAAAAAAAAGAATGATTCTAATATGCCATAGTGTTTAAAATAAACAGCTCCTAAATCCATGCTACTTCACTGTTTGCCATAAACCATGTTATCTCTCCAGGCTGACAGTTTTACCTCACCCTAGAAAAATTTATTTGGGTAAACTAATGAGTCAATTATCTTTCAATTAACTTTATTTCTTTTCCTCCACCCCTCTCCAATTCCCTTTACTTTCTCAGCTAAATACTAATGATATCTCAGTCAACTTATATTTCTTCTTATTCTTTACCAATTTCATAGTGAGCTGATTTGTTTACATGTATAGATTCAAGTCTAGCCATGAAAATTAGAATGGTTCCAGTACTAGAAACTGAGAGCCTTAAGGGAGGAAATACACCTGTGATTTCATGGGTACAAGGAACTGCCTGGAAGAATAATCTGCCTCTACCTATGTTGGAAAGTTTTATGCAATTTTACCATTCAAGATTTGCGTCAAGGACTGAAGGGTTAAGTGAATTTACCAGGATCACACAGAAAGTATATGTTAGTGGTGAAACTTGAAGACTTCCTGGTTCCAAGACTGCATGTCTTTCTACTACTCAATTTTATGTCTTTGAGATCAATTAGGCAACATGTAAAGGAAATATTGAGCATTTAGAAAAACATATTGCAAAGTACTTCAGTTCAATTTAACAAGAATTAAGTGCCTGATATACGTAAGGCACTGAAGCTTGATAGTGGGAACACAAAGACAAATTGAAATACTGTCTACCTCTAAGCAGTTTACATTCTACAGTGAGAGAGGAGAGTGTAACATTTGTAGAGATCAGTACAAAATAATCTGAAGAACATTTCCAAATAAGAGGATTAGAAATGATTTCCACTATGCTATCCTATGTTAGCCTTGAAGGAAGATGAGGATTTTTAGAGGCAGAACTGGGATTCTGAGAGGTCATATAGATATGAGGGCCTCTTATCAAAACTGAAGGGTGAAACCAAGCATATGAAACTTCCAGAAACCACTGATTTCAGAGGTGCCAATGTCAATTTGACATGACTGTCACTGGAAATAGCACCTGTTCATTAGCAGAACTGCAGACGGGTCTAAGAATAAAGCAAGATCAAAGCACAAAAACTTATTAACAAAAAATACTGAAGATTGGATATATATCAAGGAATAAAGATATTTAATAGTTTATTTTCCTTCTCTTTGAGTTGGAAGTTGCTATTATTTTCTGATGCTTTGATGTTCATTAATTTTGGTGGTTTGTCATTTTGGCTTCTTCATTGTTGTAAATGATAGAGAAGATAGATGAATGATAATTAATTTGTTCCATTTTCTTGGTACCAATAGAAATGCACACTAAATTATAACAGTAACAAAACATCTCAGTTTTATTATTATCATCTTAATGAATGCAGAATTACACAATTTCTGAGTTAAAAAGACCTTCAACTTCACTATAGAAAAACCCCTACCTGAGAAAAGTAGTATACACCCAAAACTGTTCAACCATCTTTTTTCTTTCTCCAACTTATGGAGCAAGTTAATTATACTGTGGGATAATGGAAAAGTTTAGGATTTGTTTTTCCTTAAAGTTAACCTAAACTTGAATCTTTGTGAATTCTATTCATTCTGCTACAAGATTGCATTATTATATTTATATGCAATAATTTTCTTAGCTACTACATAATTGATGAGCACTCCTTAGATTTTCACTTTTTTAATCTACTGAAAAGTTATCATTATTTTTATACAATATTAGAGCTGTTTTGTTTTTTTCTTTTAAAAATTAATCCATCCCTTAATCTCTTCTCTTCAATTATCCCTTCTCTTTACCTATTTTCATGTTGAGTGAAATATATATTCAGTATGTGTTCTTCCCTCCTTTGAGTAGTTCAATTGAGAATTAGGCTTAAAAAGCATCTACTCTCAGCACCCCTTCCTCATTTGTATAGACTTCTGCTTGCTTACCTTGATTATTTGAGATAATTTTTTCTTAATCTTCCTCTCCCGTTTCCCTCTAATGCATTTCTCTTTTCCCCTCTTTTCATTCTTTTAAGGCCATCAAGACATAATAGAACCACTCCTGGGCCTTGGTCAATTAGATAACTTCTATTATTACCAATGATAATAGGGCTCAAAGGGGACATGTATCAGCTCTATATATTAGAATGAAAGCAGTTTATCTTTATTTATTCTGTGATAGTTCATTAATGTTTACCTTATGTGATTTTCAATTCCTGTATTGTATCTTTGAAGTTTTTCTACATAGCTCTTATCTTTTCATTAGGTTTTTCTGGAAATCCCCTATTTCATTATATATTATTTTTCCCTCTGTATGATTATATTAAGTTTTGTTAAATAAGTTATTGTTGGTTTGACTTCTGGAATATTGTATTTTTTAAGCTCACTTTTGTTGTGGCAGTTGTTGATATGTTTGTAAATATGTACATATCATACACATGTATACACACAAATATATTATTTATATTTATATATCGGTGACTACTAAATCATGTGTGATGCTAACTATGGCTCAATTGTACTTGAATTCTTTCTAGTTTATATTTTTTCTTTGACCTGTAAGTGCTGGATTCATACTATACTATGTATATACATATATACTATACATATATATATATATATACACATATATACTATAACGTCCCCAAGGAATTTTCATTTTGAGATTTCTTTCAGAAGCTAATTTGTAGATTCCATTTCTATTTTGCCTTTTGGTTATAAGAGGTCTAGACAGTTTTATGATTGCTTGAAATATGATATGTAGTTGAAGAATACCATTTTTCACTTTATTTTTGTGAGGTTTTTTATGTTTTCTTTTGTTTTGTTCTTTTACATGACAAATATGGAAATATATATTGTATGGGTTTGCATTATAATCTTTGTCAAATTACTGTCTCAGAGAAATGGGAGGGGAAGTAATGAGAGAGAAAATTTGGAACTCAATTTTAAAAAAAAAATGAATGTGAAAAATTGCTTTTACATGTAATTGGGGAAAATAAATATTATTTTTAAAAAAGATGATACCTAGGCTCTGTTTTTAATCATTCCTTTCTAGTAGTCCAACAATTATTTTTTTCCCTTCTAGATCTATTTCCTAAGTCAGTTAGTTTTTGCTATGAAATACTTTACATTTACTACTTTTTTCAGTCTTTTATTTTAATATCTCTGAGTGTAGCATGGATATTTGGGGAGTTTATTGCTTTGGCAAGGTTTTATATCTCTTATGCTAAGCTGTTAATTCCC
The DNA here is from genome assembly GCF_019393635.1 of Dromiciops gliroides. NCBI lineage: Eukaryota > Metazoa > Chordata > Mammalia > Microbiotheria > Microbiotheriidae > Dromiciops > Dromiciops gliroides. Next base: position 356,373,672 of record NC_057861.1, on the reverse strand, counting down.
TTTCTAATTTTTCCATAATTCTCATTTTATTTCCAATATCTTTTTAATCTAGAAGTCTAATTTCATTGTCTTGATATCTAATTCTGTTGTCCCTTTATCTTTCTCATTTTCTTTATTAAAAAAAATGTTAAAAATCACTTTTTAAATCTTGCTTCATTTCCTTCAGGAATTCTAGTTGAATTTTTGCCCAAGTTATACTTTTCTTTGAAGCTTTAATTGTGCATGTTTGAAGCCTTTCTCTTCTTCTGGGTTTGTATCGTGGACATCATTGTTACCATAGCAGATCCTTACAGTGGTATTTTGTTTTTGTTTTTCTTTGTTAATTCCTCCAACCTACTTCTTAGTTTGCACTTTGTATTCAGTCTAACCTCTGCATCTTCTGGAAAGAATGTTTGGCCTGATTCTAATCTTATTTCTTGGGATATTGAATATTGTATTATTCTAGTATGTCAAAGAGAGTTTAGGCAGGAGCCCTATAAGCATTTTGTTATTTGAAAGCAATATGATCCAAGGCAAAATCTGGAAACTGTCTATTTCTGGTGTGAGTTTTACAAGTTCCTGAGTCTGGCTTTGAGTAACCAGGCTATGGACTTGTCCCTTTTGGAATTTCATGCTACTGGATTCAGCCCCTATGCAGCAGCTACAAAACTCTGTCCATTCAGAGAAAGAATTTTAGTTTTGGTGATCTAGAAATTTTTTTCCATATTGGGATTCACAGATTGAATGTCTTCCTCTAAAAATTACCTGTTCATAATATTTGAACATTTGAAAACTAGAGCCTGTCTCTTAATTTTTTTTATAAATTTGACTCAGCTCTTTATTTATCTTAGAAACTAGGCTTATTTGCATGAGGCTTTTTTCAGGGAGAGTGGGAGATAGGGACATCTCAATGTATTTCCTGATACTTCAGCTTCTTGGCCTTGCACATTTATGACTTTTTATCCAAGTCATGTTTTTAAAATGATAAACAGTACAGGATAAACATAGATATTCTGCCCATGCTATACAGTACAATTGTCATACATTATGTGCATGAATGTGTTGTTACGTGTGTATGAGTGTGTGTTGGGCAGGAGGGATGATGTACCCAATGTTCAAGAACCCGTCCTTATTTTCTCTTGACTTTTCTATGGTACATGAGCAATTCCTTTTTTATCCCCCACTATCCCATTATGACAAATTCAAATTTTCCAATACTAAATTTCTCTGATGACATTACTTACATTAGTTGTTCCTTACCTTTTCTTTGTTGCAAACCTAAGAAGGTGTGCATTCACCTCTCTATTGCCCACTGAAGAAAATAATTTTAATTCTGTTGAAATAGTGGTATTCCATGAGCCCTAGGCATATGCAGACACTAATATAATACTAACATCTAGTAGATTAAAAAAACAATCTAGAAAAGCAATATCAGTTATCAATTAAATGCAGGAAATATTTGGGTTATTTTGCAGATTCTATATAAATTGTGCATGACCAACTATAGCTTCTATAACTACAACATTGTCCAATGATAACTAATGAAATTTGTTTCTTTTTGTTTTTTGTGGGGTTTTTTTGGCAACAAACATTTATTTTTTCTAGTTACATGTAAAGGTAGTTTTCAACATAAATTATCATAAGATTTAGAGTTCCAAATTTTTCTCCCTCCCTCTCTTTCCTCTCCCCTCCACAGGACAGCAGCCAGGTTATATATGTACAATCCACAAGTGCTCTTTTTATCAGTTCTTTCTTTAGGAGTGGATAGTATACTTTGTTATTAGACCCTTGGGATTATCTTGGATCATTGTATTGTTGAAAGTAGTTGAGTAATGCACAATTGCTCATAGAACAATATTGCTGTCACCATGCACAATGTCCTCCCAGTTTTGCTCACTTCACTATACATCAGTTCATATGAGTCTTTCCAGGTTTTTCTGGGATCATCCTAGTTTTCACTTCCTGCAGCACAATACCATTCCACTACAATCATATACCACAGCTTCTTCCATCATTCCTCAATTGATGGAAATTCCCTTGATTCCCAATTCTTAGCCACCACAAAGAGTTGCTATAAATAATTTTTATACAATTTTCCCCCTTTTCTTTTTCATGATTACTATTGTTAACTGTTTCCCTCCATCCTGTTCCCTTCCCAATGATATTTATTTACTCCATATCTATCTTCTTTCACCATATCCCTCTTCAAAAGGGATTTTCTTCTGTCTGCCCCCTCCCCTAATCTGCCCTCCCTTCTTTTGTCCCTCTCTCTTTACCCCCCTTCCCCTCTTATTTTCCTACAGGATTAGATAGATTACTCCACCCAATTGAGTTTGTATGTTATTCCTTCCTTGAGCCAATTCTGATAAGTTTGAGGTCTTTTCAGCCAATTCTGATGACTGTTAGGCTCATTTACTGTCCAGATTGAATAGATTATTCCACCCAATTGGGTGTGTGTTTATCGCTCCTTGAGGCAACTCTGATGAGATTAAGGCTATTCTGATGAGTGTAAAATTCATTAACTGCCCTGCTCCTCCTCTATCTCTTCCCCCACTCCATAAGCAATTTCCTGTTTCTTTCATGTGGGATTTCACCTCATACTACCTCTGCTCCTTCCCCTCCTTCAGTACATTCCCCATACCCCTCAATTTAACCCTAAAGATGTCATAATGGAGCAGCTAGGTAACACAGTGGACAAAGCATCCACCCTAGACCCAGAGGGATCTCAGCCAAAACCTGGCCTCAGCCACAAGACAGTCACCCACTGCACAACCCCAAGTATGTTCTCCAATTCCAATTTTTTTTTTTTTGATTCTCTAGGGTCTTGTATTTGAAAGTCAAATTTGTCATTCGGGTCAGGTCTTTTCATCATGAATACCTGAAAGTCCTCTTTTTCATTGAAGTCCCATTTTTTCCTCAAAAATATTTGCACAGTTTTGCTGGATATGTCATTCTTGAATGTAATCCCAATTCCTTTGCCCTTTGGAATATAATATTCCATGCCCTCAGGTCCTTTAATGTAGAAGCTGCTAGATTTTGTGCTATCCTGACTGGTGTTCCACAGTACTTGAATTCTTTCTTTTTGGCAGCTTGAGATATTCTCTCCTTGACCTGAGAGCTCTGGAATTTGGCTATAATATTTCTAGGAATTTTCCTTTTGGGATCTCTTTCAGCAGGTGATCAGTGGATTCTTTCAATTTCTATTTTACCTTCTGCTTCTAGAATGTCAGGACAATTTCCCCTGACAATTTCTTGGAAGATGATGCTGAGCTCTTTCCTTGATCTTGGTTTTCAGGTAGTCCAATAATTTACAAATTACCTCTCCTGGCTCTATTTTCCAGGTCAGCAGTTTTTTTCCCAGAAGATATTTCACATCGCCCTCTGTTTTTTTATTCATTTGGATTTGTTTTATTGTGTCTTGGTTTCTCAGAAACTTACTAGCTTCCATTTGTTCAATCTTAATTATTAGGCAATTATTTTCATAAGAGAACTTTTGTATGGCCTTTTCCATTTGGCCAATTTGTATTTTCATACTGTTGACTTTTTTCTCATGTCTTTCCTGCATCACCCTCATTTCTCTTTCCATTTTTTCCTCTACCTCTCTAACTTTATCTTCAAAGTCATTTTTAAGCACCTCTATGGTCAGAGACCAATTCATATTTTTCTTGGAAGCTTTAGATATAGGGGCCCTAACATTGACATCTTCCTCTGAGGGTGGATCTCAATCTTCCTTGTAACTAAAGAAACTTTCTTTGGTCCTCAACTTCCTCTGTATGCTCATCTTGCTTTTCTTTTACTTGACTTTTAGCTCCTTAAAGTGGGTAACTGTTTCCAGGCTGCTCTATCCCAAGCTTCAGAAGGTCCCAGGTGGTATGATTTAAAGAAGAGCAGGTTCTTTACTCACCTGTCCTGTTCCCTGGTCCATAGATGACCCCAGACCAACTTACTAATCAACCACCTTTGTGTGTTGTGGTTGTCAGCTCTGATGAGCCTATGCCCTTCCCCAACCTGGGCCACTGCTGCTCAAGCCTTGGTTCCCAGCAGGGGTGAAAAACCTAAGTTCTGCCTCAGCACCAGCATAGATCCCTGTAATCTCCCCCCTGGCAAGGGCTCAGCCCTCTCACCAGACAGTGAGTTTAGTTCCAGATGACACTGGCACTGTAGCTGACTCAGAGGCCCGGAGGTTTGGGGCAGGGGGGTCCCTTTCTTTGGTGAGGCCTTCCTGTGACTGGATCTGTGTCACGGTGACTGTGGTGTTGGGCTCCACTCCTGTCTCAGCAAAGCAGCTCCCTCCTTCTGATTTTCCAAACTGTCCTTGGTTAGAAGATGATTTCAACACATTCCTCTGTGGGTTTTTCTCCTCCAGGAATTGTTCTATGACATTATTTGGATGTTTTTTTGAGCAATCATGTCATGATTTTGAGAGCTCGCTGCCTCTCCTCTGCCATTTTGGCTCCACCCCTAACTGATGAAATTATAATGATGTGTTTGAGGTAATGTACCATCTTAAAATGTTTTTCTTTTCAAATTAATAAAGTAAAAAATTATGTTTTGCATCACTATAGCTTTTTATGTATTTTATTTTATTTACATTCTTTGGAAAGTATTCATATTTTCCAAATTGGACAGGGATTACATATGTGTATTAACTCTCATTTTGCAAATCACTGAAAATAAAAAGAATATTTGATCATCTTGGTTAAACTGGAGTTTATTGTAACTTGTTTCTAAGAAATAGACTGCCTTAAATTCAATACAGGCAATTACTTTAGCTAATTTGATACAATTTGTCTTTAATAAATCAACCATGGATATTACAAAACCATTTAACTCTCCATTTTAATCTTTCTGGAAGAACTCCAGGGATCTGGATGAAGATCCTAATTTTTGTAGGGAGGGGGGGAAAAAACTGATAAATATTTAAAATACTAATTATATGTTTCTCCTATATAACTTTTCTTTTCAAGATCAACATTCTTACTATGTTATAGCTCACAGTGTCTTGAGGAACCCCTATAGATTTATGTACTTGCTGAATTAATAACAAAGCAGCTCATCAGGTTTAATGTATAACTAAAGAATTAATAATGATCTGTTACCTATCATGTTACCATGACAATTATAATTATTTATTTATTAATTCATAATGAGCACTTAGAAATCTAATTAATTTAGCTATAATTATGAAATTCAATAGGTCATTTGATCTGGTGTGTAGAGCCAGCCTTAATATTTTACATTAAAAAAAAAAAAGAATTGGGGCAACTGGGCAACACAGTGGATAAAACACCCACCCTGGATTTAAGAGTTCAAATGTGACCTCAAGACACTTGACACTTACCAGCTGTGTGACCCTGGGTAAGTCACTTAACCCTCATTGCCCCCTCACACACACACACACACACACACACACACACAAATAAATAAAAATAAATTTTCTAAGTCGTTAAGCATCCTCTCATATGATACTGACCATTTGAGGACATATGAATTTTAAAAAATAATTTATTAAATAATTATTATGCAGCAAACATTGTGCCAAGTATTAGGGATACTAAAACAAGAAATAATCTCTAACTTCAAGGAGCTTGCTTTCTAATAGGGAGCGATAACACATATTAACAGGTTCAGGCATAGAGAGGAAGGCAAGACATTAGGACTCCTAGGTGACATTGGAAATTGTCAATTCACATAAGAATATATTTTATGTATTAGTTTAGTAAGCCTTTATTTAGATAATTCTTCTGTAACTCATTTAAAATTCATATGGCAATGAATTTCAGTTATATAAATTGGGCATCTGCTCCCTGTCCTCCTACATGGGTCCCCAGAAAAGAATCTTCAGTTTTGAAACTCTTTTTAGTTCAGTGCTCACTAAAAAAACATATTTCACAAGTTCACAAAAATATGGACAAATCATTACCATCCACAGGATACATTAGTTCAAATCAAAATATTGAATCAAAGAGTAAACCTAATAGAGGAACAAAAATAAAAGCTTTGTAAGTCTAAGAAATTATTCATTTTTGTCTTTGTTGCCTGAGGGACTAGTAAAATTCCTGACACATGGTAGGCACATAATGGATGTTTGTTGATTTGTTTAATTGGAGAAAATGCCTCTTCCCAGTCTATACAGGGAGTGTGGTCCCAGAGTCTCCAAAAACCCACTGAAATTAACAACAACAGCAACAAAAATCAGTGAATGTAAATAACTAGGAAACATGTGCAAAGCACAAAAAGCAACAACCCAGGGGCCAGTCAATACCACTTTAAAAGGAAGCAACAAACACATAGGCTTGTAAATATGAAATCAATTTAAAACTAATTCCAAATGAATTTGAAGGGAGCTGTGTGGATGCAGAAATAGCACTGAGAACTGAGGGACATTAGGAAAAGACTTGGGTAGGAAATTATACATGAGAAATGAGTCTTTAAGGGACCTCTAATTTCTAAGTGGTTTTTAAGATCTAAAATGAAGAGACAATTTATTCTATGGTTGAGGCTTAGCCTGGAAAAATGTATTGGGGTTAGGAAATGGAATTTTATGTATAGGAAAATCAAGAATAGTAGATTGGCTAAAAAAATAGAATGCATAGAGGAAATAAGGTAAAATTAATTTACAAAGAAAGCTTTCCTTGACCAGCCCCCTCACCTCAATTCTCTCATTGAATACTTGTACTTAGCACATTCTGTCTTCCAGAATAGTTCATTAATTGTTCTATTTGTCCCCTTTATTAGATTATAAACTTATTGTGGGAAAGGACCATGACCTACCTAACTCTATATCCCAAGGGCTAGTACACTGTTTGCTCACAGTAAGCAAGTAACAAATGCTTATTGACTTGAATTAGTGTTTGGCTCATAAGCTGTAAAGTTTAGGGTACTGGCATCACATCTCAACTAAGGGAAGACCTGGGTTAAATTTCTTGTGCTGACACCTGAGCCAACTACTCTTCTAAACCTCAGTTTTCTCTTCTATAAAATAGGACTAATGATAATTGTACTTTCTACTTCAAAAGGTTATTGTAAATTAAAGTTTTTGAAACTTGAAAGGCTTTAAAATAAAGGTGAGCTAAAAATATTGTATGAAGATGGTCATAATATTTTCTCCCCCACAGCTGCACAAATATTACTGGATACTGGTATGGCATGATGTTTCTCACAGAATTGATAATATGGAAATAGGGTGTAGCATTTTAAAAGTTTGAGAGATATAATTTCTAGGTAATTTAATCATTTTATTAGTGATGCCAGCATTTGAATAAAAGGATGGTCATTTTGCCCTCTCTCCATTAGACCAAAGACAATTATAGCCTTGGCTAAAGCTTCTATGTCCAGTGGAAGAGGGATATACCCAAAGGTGGCAATCAACTCTTATTGGTTAACAATTGAGAGAATAACTTTTACAAATGAACTTTGATTATGTCAAAGTTGACCCCAGCCTTGAACAATCTATTGAAATAATTTATCCCCACCCAAATCTGAGTGTAGCACAATGGCTTCCCCACCTGGGTGGGGTCTGAACAAAGATGGTTAAGGAAGTAGGTCCAGTCAAATTATCAGTAATGTCTTTCAAAGGACTGATCTTTTGAAATCAGGACTTTAGAAAGAGGGGAGATATGAATCTCCCCAAATCATTGGTTATTAATAATAATTTCTCTCAAAGGTGAGAGAAAAGACCATATTTGGACTTGTCCCAGAGCCCTAGGGATAGAAAGTGAGTTTAGTTTCAAGTCCCACAACTTTGTTGCCAGGACTTCCCAGCAGGGGGCTTGCCCAGCACGCAAAACTCTGAGAAGCCAAGGCCCCTGGGACTTAGTCCCAAGCAGGGCCTGGAACAGGGCCTGTACTTTGTGAGAACCGAGTTAAACTGAGAGTTCACCTTGAAGCACCAAAGGTGATTCCCAGGTAACTCTGATGTTCAAACCCTGACCTAAGTTTTGTTTCTTGACAAGTTATGTATGTTTATATATGTTAACACAGCACTGTTCTAGTGAGGAATGGACATTCTTGCCCAGAATAAGGTTAAGGCCTAGCTTTGCAATCTGACTGGTTGTTAACAAGGCAGTCTGATTGGTTAACTGATACAATCTGATTGGTCATTACAGTCAGCATATATGGGAGGTTAGTACTATAGGCTGTGATTGGTTGTTTCTATATATAAATGAGAATTGTAATGTGATTAATCAAGAGGGACCTTTGGTGGGTATAAATTATGATATGGGACCTCAATTCAGTGTACTCTCTGGCACATTCCTAAGAGTGCCCATCTTCACAAAAATGAATAAAGAATCCTTTGACCACACTCTGCTGACTGCTTGGATTCTTTGAGCTGTGAGCTTCTAGCAACACTTAAGCTGCTAACATTTGAGCTGCGCAATACTGTTTCAGCTGTTAGCTGCATTTCTTTTTTTTTATATATTTTTTCTTTTTTATTGAATATAATTTTATTTTCCAAAATATATGTAAAAACAAATTTTAACATCAATTTTTTTAAAATTTGTGTTCCAACTTTCTCTTCCTCCTCCATTCCCACCCCCCACCCACTAGAACTCAAGCATTTCAAAATAAGTTATACATGAGTAGTCATGGAAAACATTCCCACATTAGCTAGGTTGTGAGAGAAAACAGTCAAAAACCCCCCAAAACTTCAGATTGAGGAATTGTCAAAGAGGAAAAAATTTTTTTTTTTAAATGTGTTTCCAGGGGCAGCTAGGTGGCACAGTGGACAGAACACCAGCCCTGGAACCAGGAGCACCCGAGTTCAAATCCGGCCTCAGACACCCAACACCCACCAGCTGTGTGACCCTGGACAAGCCACTCAACACCAATTGTCTTACTAAAAAAAAAAAAATGTGTTTCCATCTATTTTCAGATACTATCAGTTCTTTCTCTGTATATGGGTTGCCATTTTCAAAAGTCCTTCAGGGTTATATTGGATCATCGCCTTGCTGAAAATAACCACATGCTTCCCAGCAGAACATCTTACACTATTGCTGTTATTTTGTATACAATACATTTCACTCTGCTTCATGAAGTTCATGTAGGTCTTTCCAGGTTTTTCTGATAGTATCCTGTTCATCATAACCTAAATAAAGTACCTTAAACTTGAAAAGGAATTTTCTTCATATTAGCCCAGCAAAGTAGGTACCATATGTTTTGCCATTATATTCAGTCATCATAACTATTTCCCTCCATCCTATTCCCTTCCCATGATATTTACTCTATTTTCTATATTCCTTTAAACTATTCCTCCTCAAAAGTGTTTTACTTCTGACTGTCCTCTCCCCTACCCTGCACTCCTTTTGTTTTTACCCTTCCTTCCTTATCCTCTTCCCCTCATACTTTCCTGTAGGGTTAAATAGATTACTCCTCCCAACTGGGTGTGAATGTTATTCCCTCCATGAGCCAACTCTGATGAGTTTAAGGTCTTTGAGCTAATTCTATGTTCCAAATTTTCTTCCTCCCTCTCTCCTCAACCCTCCCTATGAAATCAAGGAATTCAATATGTCATACTTGTGCAGTTATGCAGAACATCTTTACCTTCCTCAAAAGTATTTTGCTTTTTACTGCTCTCTCCCCCAATCTGCCCTTCTCTCCTTCCCCTCTCCCCTCCCATATCTCCCTCCCCTCCTTCAGGGCAAAAATATATTACTATACCCACTTGAGTATGTATGTTAGTCCTTCTTTGAGTCAATTCTGACGATATTAAGGTTCACTCACTCCCCAATTCCTTCTCCCTCTTCCCCTCCCCTCCATAAGCTTTTTTCTTGTTTCCTTCATGTGAACAACCTCTCCCCAGACCATCTCTCCCCTTTCCCCTCCCCCAGTCTATTTCTCCTACACCCCAACCCTATTTTAAAGATGTCACTATGGGTTAGTTAGGTGGCACAGTGGACAATGCACCAGCCCTGGACCCAGGAGGCCCCAAGCCCAAATCCAGCCCCAGACAAAAGATACCCCACAAAGAACAAAACATAAATGATTTACAGATATCCCTTCGTATTCGGTTCAGACCTGTGTCCTCTGTTAATTCCTTACTGAGATAGTTCTTATGAGTTCGAGTATTATCTTCCCATGTAGAAATATAAACAGTTTGATCTTTTAATATCCCTCATGAAGTCTTTTTCCTGTTTATCTTTTTATGCTTCTCCAGGGTCTTGTATTTGAAAGTCAAATTTTCTATTCAGTTCAGGTCTTTTCATAACAAATGCCTGAATGTCTTCTTTCTCATTGAAATTCCATGTTTTCCTCTGAAAAATGATGCTTAGTTTTGTTGGGTATGTGATTTTTGGCTGTAGCCTTATTTCCTTTGCCCTCTGGAATATCATATTCCATGCCCTCCAGTCATTTAATGTAGAAGCTGCTAGATCTTGCTTTATCCTTATTGGAGCTCCACAGTATTTAAATTCCTTTTTCCTAGCTGCTTGCAATATTTTCTCTTTGACCTGGGAGTTCTGGAATTTGGCCATAATATTCCTGGAGGTTTTCCTTTTGGGATCTCTTTCAGGAAGTGATCGGTGGATTCTTTCAATTTCTATTTTAGTTTCTGCTTCTAGAATATCAGGGCAATTTTCCCTCACAGTCTCTTGGAGGATGGTGTCTAAGCTTTTGTTTTGATCATGGTTTTCAGGTAGTCCAGTGATTTTCAAATTATCTCTCCTAGATTTATTTTCCTGGCCAGCTGTTTTTCCAAGGAGATATTTCACATTGTCCTCTTTTTTTTCATTCAATTGGATTTGCTTTACTGTGTCTTGGTTTCTCATAAGGTCACTAGCTTCCATTTGTTCAATCCTAAATCTTAGGCAAATTTCAGCAGACAGTTTTCTAATCTTCTTTTCCATTTGGCTTTTCAAACTGTTGACTTTTTTCTCATGACTTTCTTGCATTGCTCTCATTTCTCTTTCCATTCCTTCTTCTCTTTCTCTACATCTTCATTCTATCTCTCCTACTTTCTCTTCAAAGTCCCTTTTGAGAGCTTCCATGGCCTGAGACCAGTTCATATTTTTCTTGGAAGCTTTGGATGTTGGAGCTTTGACCCTGTTATTATCTTCTTCTTCTGAGGATGTATTGTGGTCTACCTTTCCCCCAAAGAAGTTTTCGATGGTCTTCTGCTTTCTCTGCCTACTCATCCTGGCTTACTATTTCTTGGCTTTTTACTCCTTCTTAAAGTGTAGCGCTGCTTCCAGGACACACTGTTCATGCTACAGCGTGGCCCAGGGGGTGATTGGGCTTCTTCTCAACCTGCCTGACTTGTGAGTAATCACAATTGCTTTCTCTTTGACCGGGAAACAGAAGTCTGATTGAACTCTGATTCTCTATGGTCGGAACCTTGGCGTGCTTTTGCCCCTCCCCCACTGGGCCACCGCCACTCGATTCAGCCCACTGGTTCAGACCCAGGGCGCTTTGCCCCAACTCCAGTAGATACTGCCTCCACTTCACCCCGGCCTACTGCCAAACCCCCTCACCAGTCTGAAATCCGAGCCTCAGAAGCTGCTGGTGCTGAAGACTCTGACATGCACTGGAAGCAGTGTCCCTGGCTGGGTCCCGACTGCACGCTGAGCTGTTCAGCCTGATCAGTAGGTGATCAGAATTGCCCTCTTTTGTGGAGAAATAGTCTCACTCTGTTCTTATGTGCATTAGGCTGTTCTGGGTTTTGATTTTTTACCGCATTATTTGGGTGTGAATTGACTGGTTTATCTGGAGCTTGTGGGAGTCACAGCCTCTCCTCCACCATCTTGGCTCTGCCCCTCTCTGTTAGCTAAGAAAGGGAATATCCAAAAGTATAGAGACTCCTGTGATAGCAGGGATGTTTAAAAAAGGCTGCTTCACATGTTGTATAAAAAGAACATTCCTAAGGGAAGATGCCTGAGAAGGAAGAGACTAGCTGCTAAATTGTGCTTGCCTGGACATTATTCAAACTCCTATCACCTTTTCATGACTATTCAGCAAATTTTGAAATAAAACTTTGGTTTTCTGACAACCAATCTCTTCATGATCACTCCTCTGACCCAGGAGTAATGTAAAACATGCATTTCAGAACATTCCATTTTCTTCCGTCTCATCATTCTTTGCCAACTGACCTTATGATTTTCATTTCTACAGTCCTTCTGAACAGGTGGGGACAGGTCACTTCAGAATATTTCCAGCATTTTATTTCCTGACACTGTAGCAACCTGGCTTGTATATATTGCCAAAAGGACCACAATCTCAGAGATTTTTTTTTGGCAGATGATGAATTTCTCTTCCCTGTTAGTTCATTGTTATATTCTTAAACAAACTAACAAATAAACAAAAACTTACCAGGCTTCCCCTTTTACCATTATTCTCCATTAAAAAAAAAAATGTCTCTGTAGCTACTCTGCTAGTAAAGGTCATTCTCAACCCAGTCCAGGAAATTGTGTTAAAGCATAAAGCTGTGAATTCGTTTTGGGGAATGTTACCACAATATTTGATATTTGGATCTGATTTCAAGAGCCACTATGACAAAAGTCTTTTCTAAACATATTTAACTTTGTGGAATAGTAATATAATTATCATATTGAAGTACAGTTTTCATTTGCTCTCTTTTTACCTATAACACTGCAGAGAAAATGAAAACAACTGTAGTTTAGCCAAGAAGAAGCTATCAGAAAAAAAAAAAAGAATTAAAAAGCATATTGAAAAACCAATGAAAGAAAATAAACCCATTTTACCCAGACTAATGGAGTTTAGTCATAGCATAATCTTGAGACAGTCCAAATTTGTTTTCTTTGAAGCAAAATTGATGATCCTCTCTCAGCATTTTCTTAAAGTATAAAAAACAATTCAAAAAATAACAATAAAGGACTGCATCCCAAACTCAAGAATATGAAAATAGGCATAGTTCTTTTTTATGCTACCTTCTTTATAGCGATATACATATGTACACAGAAATATGTGTGTAGTCACTCAATATTCTTAATAAGACTTTAAAGGTGAATTGAAGGACACTTTATAAGACATATTAAATTACACTATAAAATTCTGATATAAAATTATGGCCTTCTCTAACTTTTTATGCTTTACTTGTAGGCAAAATCTATAGGTTACAACTTGATCAAAATGTACAATGCTTGGAATTCATTTCCAGATTTTGGTCTTACTGCTCACTGAAATACCCATAATCAATAGGCTCTTCAACTCAGCATTCTGGCTGGAAGGTTTTTAATAGTAGTTTAAATAAAATAAACAAAGCTCTGAAAATATTAAGATCATGAATTATCCTCCTCTTTCTTCCATTTCTCGAGGATATGTGAGAGAATATTTCCCAAGGTTTAGATTCAAAACCCCACCTTTGAAGAGCACAGTTGAAAATCATATTATAAATACTAGCTAATACCTTGCTTTTCTTATTTTAAATCTTGATCTATCTTTTGTTTTAATGTAACCTTCACTTCCAATATTATCTATCCCACTCTTCCCATCCAGGAAGTAAACCCTTGTAACAAAATAGAAGGAGAGAGAGAGTGAGAGAGAGAGAGACAGAGACAGAGACAGAGACAGAGAGATAGCGACAGAGAGACAGATTGTACTATAATGTCATTTTGATTTATATTTCTCTTATTACTAGAGATTTAGGGTAAAATGTAGTTATTATCTCTAGTACTTTTGAAAAAAGTTAATATATTACAGAATTTTATATATAAATATATATACATATGTATGTGTGTTTACATGTACATATACATAAAGGTATAAATTTATACATACACATATATGTACATATATCTGCACGTGTATGTGTATATATATATACATATAAATATATTATACCATGTTCTTTAAGTGTGCAGTCTACGTCATAATGTTCATTCCTAACCACTGTCCTCACTCTGATCAGCGTTGTGCCCTATAATTATAGAATCTTTGATGATCATACAACTTCACTGAGATCCCTTTAGCATGCTGCCCAGTGGATACAATATTTCCTACTAGAAGATTCCATGGTTGATTATAGGGAAGAGCTACAGGGAATCAATCCCCCAAGAAACATACATATAGTAATTCTCTCTCAAGAGCTTGGTTCTTCTTTGATAATGGATTTCACATTTGACTATCCCAGGTTATTTCTTCTTAGGTGGCTTCTCTTTGTTTTAAAGGATCGACAGAGTTATGGCTGATATTTTAGCTAGCCAAGGTTTGACTACTTTCAAAATGTCATCAAATCCACCCCCCACACACATCAAATTCCATCAGATTTGTTAAAAACAAAAAAACAAAACAAAACAAAAACTTGCTCAAACATTTATAGGGGCAACAAATTCTAAATGATTTTCTTCTCTCCATGGGAGTCCCCTAATACTTCATTGTCTCTGTTACTTGTACATTATATTCTTCAATTTCATTACTGATCTGGGGGAAAATGATTGGTCAGAGTTCTCCTGGTCAGTATTTCTTACACAAGAGTATACTGAGTTGCTTCATCAGTGCCAACAGGGAAAACAAGTAAATAATTTTAAATGATATATTAAAAACTGAGTTTGAAGATTTTTTTCAAAAATAATTTAACTCGGATAATCTATATGAAATTCAGTTCACATTTACCCAAAAATTTATTTCTACTAAGGAAAAAAACAAACAACTGAATTCAGAATAAAACAAGCTCTATTAAAAATCTTATGATAATTTGTAAATTAAAAGCATTGCCATAGTAATAACAATATAATAATTCACTATTGCCTTAAATTGACTGATTTAAAAACAAGAATACAAATCTCAAACAGATATGGCAAAAGAGGTATTAGTAAGATAAATCTTTTATTCACTTTCATTATCGTTAATGATTCATCAATATTGTGCTGATTAGCTAAAACAATTGGCTATTTAAAAATATAACTACTGAACACCTAGACATGCAAGATATCCCAACAGAATTTCTACAAGTCTAAATAGAAGAGATATGTCTTTTAATCAACAGATTTTAAAGATTTTGAGGTATCATTTCCTAAGACAGCTTTACAAGGGAGGTTAGAAAATCAATAATCAATTAAGAATATATCCATAACTCCATATACACATGCACACACACATATGCAAATATGTGTGCATACATACATACATGTGTTTATGCCTATACACACATGTAACATACAGACATGTGTTATAAAACTATCTATCCATCCATCTATCTATCTACCTATCTATCTATCTAATACTATCTCCCAAAGTGATGAGTTAACAATTGAATTGTATTTGAAAGGGTTTTAATTTAGTAATAAGAATAAGGGAAGGGAAAAATCATGTCTACTACAAAGAGCATCATGGGTAAAGGCAGACAAAGTATATGGATTGGGGGAAGGTAAGGGAAAGAAAAAACATGTTAAGAAATTTTTTTAATGTAATTTGTTTAAACAGCAACTATTTTCCCTCTAATATCATAGAAAGCAAAGTCTTTTAACAATGTTTTATCTCCTAAAGGAGGAAGGGAAAAAATATGCAAGATCAATCAACATGTTTAAAAAAAGTGAAATATATGATGTTCTTCACCCTCCTCACCTCTGAAAACCTGGGGGTTGGGGTAGAGGGTATGTGAATATTATAAGATAAATCTAAAATCAGAGAATAACAGATTATGGAGGGAGTTTATAGCTAAGAAGAACCTGGGTTTCATTTCACAGGAGATTATTAAAGAGTTCTCAGAAGAAGGGGTCACTTCAAAATCTATCCATAGGGAAAATTGATCTATATTTGCTAAAAATGCTACAAAGGATGGATTGGAAAGATGATTGAATAGAGGGAGGAAAATCTAGTTAGAAGCTAATGTCATATGATGGGTGAGTGGTAATGAGGTGCAAAATGTAGAAATCTTTCCTAATGTGGGTGTACATGGAGCCCCTAATTGATATATTTCAAGGGGGTTATAAACTTAGATTAGAGAGATGTCATCATTTTTTAAAAATTATGCATTGTTGTTCTGAGGAGCCCATAGGCTTTATCATCTTGTCAAAAGGGTCCATGAAACAGACAAACAAATTTAGGAAATTCTGCTTCAGTTAAATCACCTCATCTTTCCTTTGAAGAAACTGTGGGCCAGATAAGTGAAGTGACTTGTCTAGAGTTATATAGGTAACAAGTGGCAGAAGTAGGATTAAAACCCACATCTTTTGACTTCAAATTCAGTATTCTTTATTTAATATACAGCTGATTCTTTTTACACCACACTGCCTTCTTTAATTCTATTTACATATAAGGAGTTCATATTATTAGTTTTTACATAACAAAAATATATTTGAAGAAATGCTGAATAACTAAATCTGTCTAATTTTGGATTTATATTTTTAATTGAGGAAGAGAAAATAGAAACAATAAAACAACATACCAACATTACAGTGCATTTTTTTCTTTTCTTTGCTAAGTAGATTTAAGCAGGCTTTTGTTTACTCAGATGTGTCCAACAATCAGAAAACCCTTAGAGGTAAAAATAAAAACTTGCCAGATGGGTAGGTTTGAATGTGATTTTAAGAAAATAAATTATTTTACTTTGTACATTTGTGATAAAATCTGATGTTTGAAAATTCATTTTCCATGAAGCTATTCAAGGCACATCTATTCTTTAAGGCAAGTTAATTTACGTTTCTTTCTATACAAGCTAATGCTCTTTAGGGTTATTCTTCTTAATTATTTGGTAACAAAGATTACTCTTACATCCTCTCCTCTATGGCAATATAATTACTGAGTAATGACTGAACAATAACAACAAAAATATTCTGGGAACTATTTTAGGATCCTTGACTTTAATAACCTAGGTCTCTTTTCTTTCTCATATAGTCTCACAAATTTATTTTCTCACATAAACTATGTCAGTGACATCTGGAAATTAAAGTCAAAAGATTAGACAATGTGTTTAGTATTGTTGCTAACTAACATTGGACCACATAATTTTGCCTTTCCATATTACCACGCTATGTCTTCATTTATAGGAGGATGAGGGCACTAAGTAGTGATGGGTGATGGATCCTGGTACACCAACTCTACTGAATGCATTTCCCCTTCATTTATTATTTCTAGATGATAGGAAACACAAATTTTGTCAGGAAATAGAGTGGTTCAGATAATATTGTAGTCATGCCTTTGCTTCCAAAACAATTTCCCAGTTATATATTGTGGCTGGTATTGATATAGCTGTTTTAAATTTGTCTGTAACTTTTCATTGAATTCTTATTTCCATTATATTGTAAAAGTTTTATTCCTACCCTACAACGGGGGAAAAAAATCTTCCAATTGGCTTTCTGCCAACTTCATGTAATATCTGCCTGAGTAAGTCATATTTAATTCTGCCAAGTTGGATAGCACAGATATAGGAGGAGAGGGCTTTTTTTAGAAACCAAAAAAAGAAAATAAAGAAAATGTTTACTGCATGTATAGCCAGCTTAAATCTTCTTCCAATATTAAAGCATCATAAAATGTGCACTAGAGCTTTTGATGGAAAGGAGTGGAAAGCTGGGCACAATTTCACATGTCACTTCAAAGGAAGGATAAAGTCAAGGATGAGCCTGACTCGGGACAAAACCCTGTTACTTCAGGTCCAACCTACGAATGAAATTAGGCATTCTTAGGTTATTCAATAGTTAAGGAAAAGAGGTTTACTTAGCCATAGAATAAAAACCGTATATCCAAAAGGGATATTCAAGCACAAAGACAAGAAACTCTTAAGAACAAAAGTCTATAGATAACAAAAAGCAACAATTCAAATGAGGTGAAAAATACTTTTCTCATGACACAGGTGTCAGCAGAGATAACTGAAAAGGGTATGTATAAGCGGCACTGTGACCACAAAATGTTGCATTCAATCTGAGATGATTTTTTTCTACATTCCTCCCTAGAGTTGCTTTGAAGATCAAATTAAGATAATAAATTTCCTTTTCTTTCAAAGAAGGGTTAAGAATGGGATATTTGGACATCAAGAAATGATTTTGTGGATGAAAGTATCAATCAAATATTCTGAAAGAAATAAAATAGTATATACAGAATATGGTAGGTTCCTGAGGACAAATACAAGCATGATGTGAAATTCTAAGAACAGTTTCAGGAGAAAAAAAGACTAGAATGAACTGAGATTCTGCAAAGAAAGCTATCACAAAGAAACTGATTTCTTGGTATGTTTGATTTGCTTGTCTTTGTTTTATTTTGGCCTACATTGGGGGAAAAATGAATAAAATATGTGAGTGGCTCACTTCTTGGAATACATGGGATAGTAATCACTTACAACAGAGTGAAGGCAGAATGGCAATTCTTATTTCACTTTTATTTTTTCTAACAAGGAAAATCAACTTTTGTTTAAAAAGGACACCACAAAAATGGTTAATAAAGTGGAACAGATAAATTATACACACACATGTATATATGTATGTATAGATACATATGCATATATACATATATAGATACACACAAGTATATATATGGTACTGACAAAATCGGTGGATGTGATTGCCAAATTAGTCCATAATATTACAATGCTTTTTGGAGACTAGAAGGGTCATTAGACTAGAGAAAGGTAAATGTTATTCTAGTTTTGCTGCCTTAAGAGTGATCCTGTTGACCATATGCTCTAGTTCTACATAGGTAGGGGTAGGCAGATTTCTCACTAATGATAAATTATTTGCTTTGGATGGTGCCCCATTCCTTCACTGGTAGCCAAGACTTGTATTTGTGACAAAGAGAATTTCTTACTTAGCCAGGAACAATACTAATAAACCACTCTGTTCTCTTTGTTGAGAAACAACCTAGGGGGCAGCTAGGTGGTGCAGTGGATAAAAGCACTGGCGCTGGATTCAGGAGGACCTGAGTTCAAATTCTGCCTCAGACACTTGACACTTACTAGCTCTGTGACCCTGGGCAAATCACTTAACCCTCATTGCCCTGCAAAAAAAAAAAAAGAGAAAGAGAGAGAGAGAGAGAGAGAGAGAGAGAGAGAGAGAGAGAGAGAGAGAGAAACAACCTAAAACAGCTTTTCTTTGGAATTATAGCAAGAAGGAAAGGGAGTAGCAGAAAATATGTTTCTTAGAAGTGTCTTAATCCAATCATCAGTTGTACAATCCTTAATCATGGGAATCAGTAAAGGTGTGATTTATTATTCCAAAGAAAAGTGTCAGCTTTTTTTGTAATAGACCATCTTTCTATATTTATTTCCATGGATCAAGAGCACATGTTCTAATGGATCACTTCTGTTATGTTGAAAAAACAAATGAAGAGTGTAATCTTTTTTTTAAAAAATGGAAGCCAGTAAACTTGACCTCATTTCCTTGGGAAATCTTAGAATCTCTTATAATAGAAATGGCAAGAAAATATCAAAATACAACCACAGTGATTACAGAGAACCATTATATCTTCATAATTAATAAAACACTTTTGACTAAACATTTTTCTTTTACTTACAGTTTCACGTTGGCCTTTCTCTATATCACAGTGTTCTAGGCAATTCTCTAAAACTACAAATTTTGAGAAAGCTATACTCTATATTGGTTGAATGTTCCTTATGTTGATAAAATCAGAGTTCTAGTACTTAAATCTTTTGCCAGAAAGTAGCAGATAAGGAGGTAGGACGATGGAATGAAAGCAATATTTTGCTGAGCATTCCCAACACAACCACTCCAAAACAACCAAAGAAATTTGTCAAATAATCTGGGACAGGAAAGCTGATTAAAAGTCAGTGATTCATTTTTCCAGCTCAGGTTACCTTAAGAAGCTAGAAAAAGAGGTATGCAGTCACTGGGGCAGGGAATGGCTAGGCAGAAGTAATGACAATAGGGTCAAAATTAAGAGTGAGCAGCCCTCCAATGATGGCAAGAGAGTTGAATACCTGATCAGAAAGAAATGGCGCATGACCACTGTACTAACTTCAGGCACAGGATTGAGTACCATTTGGCAGCTCTGTCACCCATTTCACAGTACAAGTCATAGTTCCAGGGTATTTGGTATTATATTACTCAGTTCCAAGTCACAGTTCTAGGATGTAGAGAGGAACAGCCATAGTAAAGATGGTATAAGGGTCCTAACTGGGTAAGGACCAGAATACATTCCAGGAGATCAATGAGGAGATCTCTCCCTTGATGACATCACACTGGAAGCAATCCATACTTATTAGTCCCAAGTGAGATATGAAAGCAGAAAATGAACATAAAAGACAGATGCTCAAGCTGCATATTTTCCCATTCCCAGAGGTGAAGAGAGCCCAGCTGTAATACAAAGTCCAATGAAAAGAAATATGTTGGAAAAATGAGCAAACAACACCAAATAACCAAGAGCATAAAAAGCCTCTATGGTGAAAGGGAAACAATACATAAACTCAGAAGAAGACAATGGCTTGAAAATGCCTAAAAACAAAGAATCAAAGGAAAATGTAGATTGTACATAAACCCAACAAAGAATTTCTAAAGGAGCTTAAGGAAGATAAGAAAACGAACAAAAAAATTTTAAATATTAATTAATAGAAGGGGAAAATGGAAAATAAATAGTAGTGATGCAACAAAATTATGAAAAGAGAATTAACAGCTTGGTAAAAGAAACATAAATATACCAAAGCAAAGAACACCTTAAGAAAATAAGAATTGTCCAAATTATAAAAGAAGCATAAAAATATTTTTAAAAGTAACTCCTTACAATTAGAATTGGACAAGTGGACGCAGACAATTAGAGAAGTAGAATGACTCCATGACATATCAAGAAACAGTAAAATGAAGTTAAAGTACTGAAAACAATAGATTATGTGAACTATCTCATAAAAAAAGGGGAAAAAAACTGACATGGAAGATAGATTGAAGAGAGATATTTAAGAATTATTGAATTACCTGAAAGCCTTGATTTTCAAAATCAAGGAGTCTAGACATCAAATATTAATATACTGTAAGGGAGACTGTCCAGATATTTTAGAACAAGAAGGCAAAAAATAAATTGAAAGAAACCACCAATCACATCCTGAAAGAATTCCAAAAATGAAAGCTCCAGGAATTTTTCAAAAATGAAAATTTCTAGGAGCCACAGTCAGGATTGCACAAGATGTAGCAGGTACCACATTAAAGTAACAGAGGACTTAGAATATGATTTTCAGAAGTCAGAGGAGGTAGAATTATACTCAAGAATAACCAAACTGGCAAAATGAAATATAATACTATTGGGGTAAAAATAAATATTTAATAAATAGAGGATTTTAAAGCACTCATTCCTGATGAAAACAAAATAAAACAGAGCTGAATGGAAAATTTGAAATAAAAACATAGATCTCAAAATAAACATATAAAGTGAATAGGAATGAAAAATCATAAGGAACTTAATAAATTTAAAATATTTACATTCCTATATGGGAAGATGATACATATCACCCCTGAAATGAGTAGGAGTCTACTGTGAGTCTATTATGTTGGCATGATCTCAAAAGAAGAATTAAAGGATGATAAAAAAAAAAGAAATTCTGGAGAAAATAATGGGACCACACTCCAAATATCTAAAGGAAAAGACCCACATATACCAAAAAATCCATAGCAGTTCTCATTGTGGGGCCGGTAACTGCCACATCCCGTGTTATATCTACCCCATGAGGTATAACTGGAGTGTCCTCTCCAGGGCGCTGGCCTGGGCCGATCAATATGGAAAACAAGCTGTTGCCCATGCAGCAGGTTTTCCCTCTCCACGACATTGGTGGATCCAAAGGAGAGGCAGAGCCAATACAGTTTGGCAAAAGTGCCGCTGCAGGAGTTGCCAGAGGGATGTGATGTCCAATATCCAACTGCCTAAGGGACTCTGGCTCCTGATTTTTCCTCAGGGTTAACTCCAGAAGCCTTTCCCATATATTGGTATAGCCGCAAGGCAGAAGAGGTTTAAGATCGGGGTTTTCCTTCCCCTAGGTGAGTTGCCTGCCTAGGCTGATGAGCCCCACCTGCCTGAAGCAACTGGTTTTAAGGCTCCAGTGACTCGCCTTCGCCCCTTCTCCTGTTAGTGGAAATAGTTCCGCCAGGAGAAGGCCAGGAGTTGGGCTTTGGTTGTCAGAGGCTATTTGAGATGCACACCATTGGAGCATTTTATAGAGAGTGGGAGATTATCCCCACTCCCACCCTGGCATGATAACCTTTGTGGGGCCAAAGAATTGGAAACTGAGGGGGTGTCCATAAATTGAGGAATGGCTAAAGCTATAGTATATATATATATATATATATATATATATATATATATATATATATATATATATATATATATATATATATATATATATGTATATATATGTGTATATATATATATGTATATGTATATATATATGTGGGTGTGTGTGCTTGTGTGTGTATGTATATATATGTATCTATAAATATGAATATTTTGCAATACTATTTTTCCATTAAAAATATGATGAAAAAGATGGTTTCAGAAAAAAAAACTGGAAAGAATTATATGAACTGATTGCTGTGATAAATCTTTTATAAAGAGAAACTGAGGCACAAGATTCATAGCAAAATTAATTTATTAGCAAGGATAGCAGTTACTAATAAAAGATGCTAATAGCCCTCAGTAGCCAGAGACAACTCTGCCAATCTGAGTCTTCCTGATCCCAGGCCTAGCACTTTATCCATCATGCCACCTACCTGTCCTTAGATAAAGCAATAGTCATTTTTATCAGATCTATTTATAACATAGGCAGCAAGGGATATATAATAAATTGGATGGCAGAGTCAGAATCCAAAAAAGATCTTGATAGCCCAACACATTGGGATAAGCACAATAAGGTGATACTCAACAGGTAGAAAAGCAACATATTATACTTAGATTGAGGAAACTGACTTTATAAATATAATATTCATCTAAATATTCATCTAAAATGTGAGAGATTTGATGATCTATAAAAAAGATAAATCAACATTATAGGAAACTATTAACTATTTGAATAGCAGGAATGTTGTGATGTGGTAGCCACAATTAGAGTGATCTCAAAGTAGCTCAAGATGTGTAGACATAAAGATTCCCTCCTCACATGAAGTCTTTGAGAAAGGGTTAAATGGCCTCATACATGCATATGTATGTGTGTGTAATATTTATGTCTACTATACACACACACGTGTATGGGTATGCATGTGCTCATATATGGGATACACATATTATATCATATACCTACAACATATGCATATGCACACATATATACATATATAAATACAAACATCCCATGATTATCGGGGGAGGGGAGCATATAGATAGGACTAGATGGCTGCTGAGGTTCCTCCCAGCTCTGAATTTTTTTTACTTCTGTGAAGTATGGAACAGGTACGGACTTTCACTTAAACCAACTCCGAGAACCTGAATGACTTTCTCCAAGGCTTAATAAGTAGCAACATTGCTTATGAAGCTTCTAGTCAGCCTCACAACAATAGCATAGTAGAGGTAAGAGGTAAGGCTAGAAGTGGTCTAGAACCCAGTCTGAGTCCTGGCCCCAAATCATTCTCTTTAAAGTCATTTATTCCCAAGCTTTGGGTTTGGACATCAATGCAGTAATAAAATTTTCATAAAGGTTTCTTGGATCTATGAATATTTAAAATATTGTCTGTTTGGATTTTAATTTAGCTCCAACAAAGCATATCCTATGACTTAGTATAATAAACATGTTTTTTTGAAAGCTGAGAAAATATTGCCATCTATTTTTTTTCAGACCTAGTTGATGATATTGTCAACCTGAAAATTTAATGAAAACAATTGACATAACAAAATTAAGGTCTTTAATGTAGGCAGAGTCATCATAACTCCTTATACCACCGTAGTAAGTGCTAGGAGTACCCAAAGAGTAAGATAGGAAACAGAGTTTATACAGGGTACAAAGACAGAGCTATTGAAGAGACTAGCCTTTAAGGGTTAATTTACCTCATAGTTTCACCAGCTAAATTCTTTTATATAACAAGCTGAGAGTGGCTGATTGCCTCTGAGGGTTAAGTATCTCATAAGTTATTACGGTAAGCTGTTTTACATAACAAGCAAAAGTATAAAAAGAAAGATTGAGAAATCTCTAGTGTGGACATCTACAAAATAATCAGAGTCTAGAATTGACAAAATCTGATCAGCCTCAGGCAATTCATTGTTCTGGGAGTGGAGATCAGGTTAGGATTACTTAGTTCTTAGTAAATTGTGTTTATCAGAATTGTGATTAATAAACTACAAATCTATTTTAAAGTATTGCTGAATTCAATTATGGTACTTTTGGTGGGGCAGTCATCCTCTTTTCTGAATGCACACTAATGGAAATGCTATAATATGGAGTTACAGGTGAAATTATTTTACTTCTTAAAAGGATTTTCATATATGAAAAGGTTTGGAATCATTGTCTTAAAACATACTCTCCCCTCTGCCCCTCACACCAAATACAGTCTTCTTTCTTGTTTATTGCTGTCACAGAACACTTTTGTTCTCTGGAACATTTCTAACAGGAGTTATCAGAAGACAAATGCAAAGTTTATCTCAATCTCTTCCAATAAACACTTTTCACCCCTAAAGCTGTCATAGGTGATATTAGAAGTTGGAATGTGCTAAGTCAACTGAAACAGGGTTGGTATCCCCTGTTACATTAGCTTCCAGTGCTTGAGCTGGCCCTAATGTTATCCTATCCCCTCTAAATTAGTGAGCATTTATACATGAAAAGCAGATTTAGTGCAGGTCTTCCCTGATTCATCAAGAATAATAGCACTCATCCTAGTCACTTTTGTCCTAACTGACTGACCTTGTACTTCACCTCTTTCCGACCAAGACAATTGAAAATTATTTCATGCTAGCATCGCACCTGTGTTCCAGGGCAGTGTATATACCAAACTGTTCTCTAATCAGCTGCTATTCTGTTGCAATATATCTGTACCAAATTATGGTATATTTTTTTTTCTCCTCTAGGGGGTGAAGATTTTAATAGTAGTTCCTGTTTTGTAAAAATGACCTTTAAAAATTATTTTTCTTCAGAATTATCCATTTAAAATTTATGAATGCTAATAAAATTAAATAAAAGAAATTAATATAATCCTGATATATTTTTCCTAGATTTTTACCATTTGTATAGTTTTTTTTTTTAATTAATAGTTTTTTGAAACATGGGGGATACTGGTGCTATATGTCACTAGGAAATAGGTGGTGGGAGTTCTTAGGTATTCCTCTTTAAAGAATTACACCTCTTGCACACAATCCAATTAGAATAAAATAGTCTTGTATTTGGGAGCAGGAGACTAAGAGGGAAGCCAGAAATTTACCTCGAAGGGAAAAGATGGTTTAGAGTTCACTGAGACATCTTCCTCCTCAACCAGAAGGGAGGCCAAAACTTTTATAAATGACTGAGGTGGTGGTGGTGGGGATCTGCGATAGGGTTATCACCTGATTGTTGAAAGTTCCCTTTGGGTGTTAAGAAAGCTTGAATGAGGAGTGGTGGTCCTGACTTCTGGAGTTATCTTTGTCTCCAGGAGCCTATCAGGCATCAGCCACACCTAATAGGCTTAGCTCCCTTACTTCTTCCTTACTTCTTTTTTTTTTTTTTTTGCAAATCAATGAGGGTTAAGTGACTTGCCCAGGGTCACACAGCTAGTAAGTGTCAAGTGTCTGAGGCCAGATTTGAACTCAGGTCCTTCAGAATTCAGGGATGGTGCTCTATCCATTGTGCCACCTAGCTATCCCATCTCCCCTAATTCTTAAGTGTGTCAGTCCTTTAGTTTAGCTTCTCAAGGAGAAAGTTCTCTGAGTTGCCACATAAAAATTCTGAGGTTCTCCAGAACCATATCATACTGAATAAAGAGAGGAACCAAAAGGCACAAGAAGAAAATATTTATTTTTAAATATCTGTGATAAGACGTCTTTATTTAACTATATCCAATTTTCCTTTTTTTTTGGGCCAGAGAAGTATATAAGTAGAGAAGTAAATATTGACAAAGAAAATTTATGAATTATTTGAAGCATTTTATTTCCTTTCTTACATAATTAAATAACTTTATTTAGAAAAATATAGATATGAGTTTAAAACCTCTCTTCAAAAGCAAGTAGGAAAGGAAGAAAAGGTATAAACAAATATTCAAGAAAAGATTATGTCACTAAATTTAAATTTACTGCTTTTTTCATACTGGAGAAAAAAATAATCTAAATGTGATGGGCATTTAAATCAAAACATCACATCATTAAATCCAAGTCTCTCTCTCTCTCTTTCTGTATGTATGTAGTATGTATTCACAATGATCACCTTGAGTTCATATGCATTAAAAAGGGAATGATGCAAACATTTTAAATTACAACATACAATCTATTCATTATAGCTCCATCTTTTAATTGAGTTTTCAATTAATGTATTGAAGTTTCCATCCCACATCATTATTAAATAAATCATTATTCTAATTTACTCTGATAGGAGATCTTCCATAAAAGTGACTTTCCCAAAGTCTGTGTATATTTTCCCCCTGCCTCCTACCTGTTTCCGTTTTAATTACATATTCCAAACTTTTTGCTGTTTTATAGAACTAATTATGTACATAATCATAGTCATGAAATTTTAGAGGCAGAAAGACCTTTTGGTTTTTTCCATTCAAACTTCTACATTTTATAAATGAGGAAATTAAGGCTCTTAGAAGTGCAGTGACTTGAAATCATAGGAATAGTTTACGGGAGAGGTGGAATTAAAACCTAGGTCTCTTATTTCTGAATTTAGTGAAATATTATAATTTGAGCTTGCATTTAATTTCTAAGAGTAGTATTTAAAGAATTGTATTTTTTTTAATTCTCATCAAAGAATATCATTCAAAATGTGGAATGACAGGGACTAAACCTATGATTTCATTGCTATAGGAGTTGTTAGATAAGGGAGCTCCTTGTAGAAATTTAGAGTGTAAATTCTGCAATTTAAAGTGGTTAGAGCATGGAGCAGTGACATGACCTGCATAGGGTCTTGCAGGAAGAATGTGTCCTAAGTTGGCCTTGTATTCAGGTCTCCTTCCTTGCACTGAGGACAGTTCTTCATTCATTGTGTCACGCTATCTTTTATAATTAAAATTTTTACAATGTTTTAAGGTTCAAAAATGTTCTTCTCATAATTATCCATCTGATATATAGAGGAATAGAAACATTTAAAAGACATCATCAGCATTAATAATGATTACAAAAATAAACAAACAAAAGCTAATACTTTACAAGTAGTTTTTCCTAATTTATAGGAAAGGCATAGTTTAAGGCATATGTACAGTGAGGTAAATGCTCTCTTAATGGAATTTAGATCTCTCTTTCCCCAAAGGGGAAGACCAGAAAATGAAAAGGCCATTTCTCATAATTTAAATACCCTTCTTCCTAAAAGGGAAGGAAGCCAGAGAAAGACAATGCCTGTAAAAAGTAAAATAAAGGGTTTATTAAGCAGGGAAGAAAATCTAACATGATCATGAGTAGTGTCCACCCTATTGCTGAATAGCACACCACAAAATAGATTGCAAAGAGTTGAATACACTTTAAACAAAGGCAGGTAAGGAATTTGGAGCAAAGGTGGGCTTAGAAAGGCCTACTCCTAAAGAGGTGTGTGTTTGTTAGGGAATAGCTGAAGATGTCCATATCTATAGTCACATATCCTGCAGTCAAATAAATCTCTTAAGACAGTTTTCACGATATTTAAAAGAAAAATTCTTGAGAACTCTGTGGGGAGTCCTATTTTACCTATACTTAACAAAGGATAGAACATAAAATACCATTTTACCTACATAATATAAGTTCTATTGAGGCAAGTACTATTTTTGTTATCCCCAGCACATGTGAAATGTGATTCATTAGGACCCTTACTCAAATTCCAATCAGTAATAATCAGTTTAGTATGATTCTATGAGGGATAGTGATTATCAGCAATTAACTTCATTATTAAGTGATATATACATCTAGTTACACATATTTAATCAGTTATTTAACAATAACTATAAGAATAAACATGTATTAATGTTATTGGGAACTTTGACGGAGAAACCCAAACAGCACTCAGGAATAAGGAAGAGCAGTTTTATTGAAGCACAGGCCCAAAGCAGAATACCCTCTGATACTACTTTGGGCCCTGAACAAGTGTCCAAGTTGCAATTATATATTCCTTAGGTGTGAATACATGCAGGGTTTCCCAAGTACATTATGGTAAGCTGCTTACATACAGGAAGGCATATTTCAGTAAACAGAGGCATACATGTCTGAGCCACAGGCTTCAGGGGAAAACCAATGGGCCTGGGGAAAACCAGTGTGCCCTACTTTCATTTTGGGGTGCACAGCTTTATCCCTCATACTTTCCCATATTACTAGTATATGACACGAATCATATAGGAATAACTAGATAAAACAGTTTTTTCTACCAAGCTTGCAGAGTAGACCTCAAAACTTTAATGAAATGTTTTTACTATTTATAAGGCTCACTTGAACAACTGAAAGAATGCTGACAAAAATCTCCAACCTGGTTTCCTCAAATCCCACATCCAAACTAAGCATAGGCAATGGGGTATGGAAAGCACCCCAATATGTTTTTGGTATCTCTGTACTGCTTATACCATCTCCTTTAGCTCAATATGAAGAGAAATCCACCCATCTTATGACCAATTAGTGGAGATATCTTATACCTTGGCCAACCTGTTGCGTGCTCCTTCCCCCATGATATACCATTTTTAAGCTGATGCAATGTTTTTGGCCATCAAAAAAAGGCCTGTAAACCAATGGGACTTTGTATTTTGTGGAGCCCTACCAGAGTGCTCAAATTTTGAATTTGATATCAAGCCCTATAAAAACAAGGTGCTGAGGACCATATGTGTCAGAGACCATGAGGAAGGACTGGGTCCACTTAATTGAGGAGGGCAGTTTCCTTTAATAAAATGCTATTTGCTTGGAGGTAGATCTGCCTCAGTTTCTTTTTTGTTTGTTTGTTTTATTCCCTACACTTAAAAGCTTGTTTATTAATTAATTAACATATGCAAAATAAAATAGGCACATACTTTTTTCAAGTTTTGCTCTTGAACTTGAATCACATTGCTCACTTTAATGTCTCTTTTTTTTTCTTTTTTTCTTTTTTTTGGCAAGGTAATGAGGGTTAAGTGACTTCCCCAGGGTCACACAGGTAGGAAGTGTCAAGTGTCTTAGGCTGGATTTGAGCTTAGGTCCTCTTGAATCCAGGGCCTGTGCTTTATCCACTCTGCCACCCAGCTGCCCCCACTTCCTTGTCTCTTAATAACATTTTCTAATGTTATGGGTTCAGTTCTTGGAACTCCTCCTTTTCCCCTGAAGTGGAGAAAAAGAAATTTAAAGTTCACTTATTACACTTTCTTACCAACAATGAGGCTTCTACGAACTTTCTAATCTAGCTTCCAGTATTATTATTCTGTTTAGCCTTTTGCCATTTGGACATTTATTGTTTAAATTTATATCCTATACAGTAGATGTTGGGAACGTGAATATAGATCTAATATTTGGCTTTTTTGTGAAATATTACATAATTCTACATACTTTAAGGAATAGATAATGGGCATTTCCCCCGTTCATAAAGTCATTCTATGCTACTGCACAACACTGACATGAAGAAGTTTGCAACTGAAAATCCAAATAAGCACATAATCTGTAAGAGATGACTTCCTTTGGAGTAGAGAATCCCCTGCTTTTGACTTTTGTTTCCAAAATTTATAGTATAATAACCTTCATGCAGTAGGTGCTTAGTAAATATTTGTTTAATTTAATTTAATTGTCCACAATCTTATCTTTAAGACTGCAAAAACAGCAGACCTTGCTTGATTTTCTAAAGAAAAACTTGGCATTTAGGAAAGTGAAACAGAGCTCAGAACACAAAACAAGGGAAAAGAAATTCATTAAATGCCAAGTTTCTGCTGCCCTGGTACTGAAAATACATATCAGTTCCTACATAGCCTTGGGAAACTAGATAACAAAAGGAAATCAGTGACAATCTTTAGGACAATCAGGTTCAAGGCCTTACCTGGAGTACTTAGAAGTGACATCAGCATCTTTCCACCATTCCATATAGGTCATTGGAATACATGTGAACTACTGAAGTAGACATTTGGAACTCAAAGAAAAATCAAATTGGGGGTGGGGTAGGGTAAGGGAATTTTGGTTAGATGATAACTTGGGCGGGGCAGCTAGGTGGTACAGTAGATAAAGCACTGGCCCTAGATTCAGGAGGACCTGAGTTCAAATCCAACCTCAGACACTTGACACTTACTAGCTATGTGGCCCTGGGCAAGTCACTT
Organism: Dromiciops gliroides; assembly: GCF_019393635.1. Taxonomy (NCBI): domain Eukaryota; kingdom Metazoa; phylum Chordata; class Mammalia; order Microbiotheria; family Microbiotheriidae; genus Dromiciops; species Dromiciops gliroides. Next base: position 356,343,487 of record NC_057861.1, on the reverse strand, counting down.
AACCCTCATTGCTCAGCAAAATAAAACAAAATACAAAACAACAAATGAACAAATAACAACAACAAAAAAAGATAACTTGGGATTCACAGGTTTGAAAATAACTTTTAGAAACACTGGAAATTCCTGTTTTTTAAAAGAATTGGTGTGGGGGTGGAAAGAGAAGTAGTAAAACCCCTTTCCAAAGCTCCATAAACACTTTATATAACCTAATTTATATGTTGTTGTTGTTGTTGTTTTTTCTGAAACAATGTATTAATGATATACTGGAAAAGGTATTGGCTTTTCAGCAAAAGAACTAATGTTCAAATTCTGCTTTTGTCATATAACTAACTACTGGCTTAATCAAATGACAGTCATTTAGAGTCTCAGTTTCTTTATCTGTATGTATTGAGACAGATTGTTTTTGCTAATCTAAATACCTCATCGGAAAAAAAAAAAAAAGATTTGCTGTTTTCATATATATTAAATATAGGAAATATGTGGACTATGTGGAATACTTTTTCCACTCATGACCGACCCCTTTTCTCTGGAGAAATTTTTACATAACCCCAGGTATGTAAAGTAGGTATACATAACCTTTTACTGTTACCAAATGTTTTTGCGACTCCCAAGTTGTTACATGACCCCATATGGGTTCACAACCCACAGTTTAAGAAGCTTTGGTCTAGGGAGGTGGAGGTGAGTGCAACTAAGAGCTTATCTAGTTTATTTTTTCCCCCTCAGAGATCACATTCATTTCAGGCTAAACCAGAGTGGATTTTAGAAGCCTCAAAGAGTTATCTTGTTATCTATTCATTGCTAATCTTAGCCTGCAGGCACTAAAGCTTTTGTTTCCCAGGGAGTGGTATCAGTGATTAAAGAGCTGTCAACATTGTCTTATTAGGGAGTTTCTGGCTACCACATCCTCAATGATTGGTTCTAACCACAATTTCCTAACCTGACTGAAACTGAGAAGCTTGAGAGGCCCTAAAGAGATTAATGCAACAGAAGATTCAGGCCTGTGTGCTTGCACTCTCATGCACATGCTCACACACATGCACACTCACATGCACACACACTTCCAATCAGGAGCAGGGATAATGAACCCAACAAAGCATTGTACTCAACTGAGACAGTATCTCCAACAGAAAAATGCACATGATATCAGAAACCTTGCATGGCAAGATTCCTAGAGACCTTTGGAAGAATGCTCTAAACAAATACTAGCTCACTTCATCAATATCAATTTTGTAGCAGTTGTTCAGTCATATACAACTCTTTGTGATATAATTTGGGTTTTTCTTGTCAAAGATACTACATTGGTTTGCTATTTCTTTCTCCATCTCACCTTACAAAAGAGAAAACTGAGGCAAACAAGGGTTAAGTGACTTGCCCAGGTTCATACAGCTAATAATTGTCTGAGGCCAAATTTGAACTTAGGCCATTCTGACTCTGGGCCTGGTATTTTACACACTGTGACACCATATAACTAAATTTTATATTCTGTAAGAGGGCAATTGGACAAAGATAACCCCAAAAAGAAAAATATTTATTTT